>NC_035449.2:72841704-73143848 GCF_002127325.2 Helianthus annuus
TCTCCCTCGAATGCGCCCAGCCAGATATTCTAGGAGAAATGCTCCTTGACGAGCTATTTCAACTAGAAGAACTACTTCTCAATTGGTCAAAAGAACTTAGGAAGGATTTTTTAGATCCATCCCAAGATGATGACCATGAGGAAATGTTGGAACCGCATTCCGACAACCTCATTGCTCCCGAAAATACCTTCTTACCTAGAAAAGACGCGGACGATAGTCGTCCCTGTGCCGATTGTGCCGTGAAGGACTCCCCATCGACTTCGTTCGATGCATACATAGACCTGAGCGATTCGGCATACACCTTCTTTAACGAGAGCCCAGGAAAGGGTTGGACTTGTCCACCTAGAATGAAAATAGGAATTACCCTCACCGACAACCTCTTGCGTTTCTCGCCTTAGTATAGGACAATTAAGGTATCTTAGGCACTTTGGGGTTGTTCCAACAAGTCAAGAGCCACCCGATATAGATTAGCTCCTTAGTAAAGACAAAACTTTCATAAGACAGCTTTCCGACACGGGGCCGTGCCCGGCTAACACGCCCCCGTGTCCACCAAAAGATTCCCCTCTGATCAGAACGTCAGAATACGGACAAACTGTGTCAGAATTTCATCTTCACACGGGGCCGTGTCCAGCGGACACGGGGCCGTGTCCAGCAGGCTGTCGTTTTCTATAAATGCAGCCAAAAATCCTGCACATTTGGACCAACTTGGGGACAGAGATTTGAAGGAATCTTCTCTCAAACAATCCTAGGTAAGTCTAAAAGAAGTTTCCAACAACCCATCTTGTCCTTTCCTCTTCTAGACATTTCCTTCTTCTTCATCTTTCTTCAAGAACTACCATGAAAAGTTTGAATTTTCAATCTTTGTGGTAGGGAACAATGAGTTTTGATCATAGAATCTTGGTAAAAACATGTTATGTAACATTGTTTAAAGTTATTTACTGTCAAAAAGCTTGCATAAACTCAGAAAATAACTTAAAAACCCAAGATTCCTTGCTCCAAAATTCTGCAGAAAGATGAACACGGGGCCGTGCTCAATGAGCACGGGGCCGTGTCCAGAAACTGTTTCGTCATATAAACTGCTTTTGGTTTATTTTTCGTAGAATGGCGAGTGAAAACAGCGAAACATCATCCGTTCATTCCTCAAACAGCCGAAGGGGAAGGAGGCCTTCCATTGAAGCTACACTTGTGCACTACGTGATAGCACTAAGGGAAGCTCTCGACGAAATGACGTCAGTAGAGGAGGTCCTCATTGACCGTATTAACGATCTTACAATGGGACTTGAAAGCAGCTTCCAAGAGATTAACCTTTTGCACCAAAGGTTAAACATTTTGGTAGCACCCCCTATGGAACCAGTCCTTCCACAACAAGACTGGAACTTGGCACTCGGTGTTAACAACCCTACCGGGTGGGGAGACTTTCCCGCAGAACCTCCTATGGAAAACCCACAAGAAGTTCCAGCGGAAGTTGAAACTCCTCAAACCAATGCAAACGAGCCCTCTTTTCTCCTTCTAAGGGAGGTAGAGGAGTGGCTTGCCGACATATGAGGAGAACCGCACCTGAAAGGAGGAGTTCTACAAAGCCTTATCTAACCAAGACTAGTAGCTTCTTGGAAATTTTGCTAAATTAAAATAAAACATAGGGCTAGAACTCCATAAGTTTAATATTTATGTAATTTTTATCTTTATGTAATGTCTCTCTATTAGCAATGTTATGATGGTTTTTAAGATTGATGGTTGTTTTGAGAATAAAACACACTCATGGTGGTAATGGATGAAAAAGGGAACGAGAAAAATGGAACCATGCACGAAGAACAGAGCAACCCGACAAAAATCTCCATCACAGAAGGCTCAACACGGGTCGTGCCCAACCAACACGGCCCCGTGCTGAGCCCCTGCAGAAAATCACCCAGTTCAGGTAACTGGACACGGGCCGTGTTCAGCGGACACGCCCCCGTGTCCAGGCTTCTGTTTCAATTCTGTAATTTTTGTTACTGGCACTTGACCACGGGGCCGTGCCCGGTCAACACGGGGCCGTGTCCAGGATGCCAGTAACATAAATCTTTGCTTTTTAACCCACTTTTATACATTCTAATCAACCAAAAACATTATTTTTGGACACATTGAGGACAATGTGTAATTTAAGTGTGGGGGGGGGATGCTAAAACCCTTGAAATTTTGCAAAATCCTAAACACAAGCCTTACACAAAACTCTATTGGAACCGCTAAACACCCCAATTTTTTTCAAAAACTTTTTCATTTTTTTTATTATTTACTTGTCTTAGTTTAAGTTGGGAATAACAAGTTCTAAAAAGGTTATATTTTTACAAGTTTACAACCGATAGCGTCGTGATAAAGAAAAGAACCAACATAAGAAAATTATGAAACGGTATAACAAGTCTAGTTAAAAATTCGATTATATATGCTTGGTCACATTAAAAACCCATTCCCACAAAAGTGAGTTTTGAGCCTTTATTGAGCACAAAAATACACATATTTAGATTAAATGCTCATTTTTCGTTTCTTGTGTGAATAGCCGCTCGGTCCTTACAAATCTAGAACTTGCCACGACGATACATTCCCGGTCCTTACCAACTTAAACCCAAGTAAGTAAATGATGGAGGCATTAGGACTAACCATTTTTTCTTTCAAAACCATTATTTTTCATTTTTTTACCTACCCAAAATCCCCCTAGATAGCCCCTTTGAGCCTAAACCTTTCATTTCATTACCCCAAAACCCTTTTTACCCACCAAAAAAAAAAAAAACCTTTTTATTTATTTTTTTTAGTAACAAGTTCGCTTTTTCGTAAACTCACCTTTTTATGTGACGATTGAAAAAAAAATGATGATGATGAAGTCAAAAACAAACAAAAGCTATAAAAGCTTGTTTGGAGAAATACTTCAAAATAAAAAGTCACTAAAAACAAGGTACTTCACGAAAACCGATGCTTGTTACGATTTTCGCCCTTTTTACTAACCACTAACCAACCACCCACCTTTAAACCCAAGCCTTCACCCAAAAAGTCCTCTTGATATTTACAAAGGTAAAAAGTTAAAAAGGAGGAGGATTGATTGCTTGGCAAGCCTATGGAAGACATGAGTTCCGTGCCGCTCTCGAGTGATTCACTAAAAATATACACCTTCGGCCGAGTGTTGAGTGATCTCCCGTGAGGTATGTGAACTTGTATATAAATGGAATTTTAATAAGGCATGCTATGCCCAAATAAGTAATTCATCTTATGAAACGTTCAAAATAAATCATAACGAATAGGATTGTAAATAAATAAAAATAAAACCTGTAAAAACCTTGGATTCCCGACACTCTAGGACAAGCTAAAAAACTTCTCTTCTACCTATTCCATTTGGGAGTGTAAGCCACATTTAAAGAGTTTTGCTTGAGGACAAGCAAAAGTTCAAGTGTGGGGGTATTTGATGTGTGTAAAATGCAACATATAAATCACATCAATTAAGGCATAAAACTAACCCTTTTTAAGTACTAATGTTGGAAAAAGAGTGTTTTTGTCTTCCTTTTGTATTTTCAGGATGAAATGAGCTCAAAAACACAAAAGAAGCAAAAAGACAACTAATTCTACCATAAAATACAAGAAAAGGAACAAAAGTGGACTGCCCGGACCCTCAACGGCACCTCCCAAGGCAAAGGAGAAGAAACCGAGTCTGAACACGCCCCGTGTCCAGCGAACACGGGGGCATGCCCAGGAAGCAGTAAAAAAGACAAACCAGTAGAAGCTTCCATTGCCCACCACGGGGCCGTGTCCAGCGAGCACGGGGGCGTGGTGAAAGTACAGCAGGCGCATTAATTGTAATTCGCAATTACAACTAATGAAGTGAGAGAATGTCAGACGGGCACGGGGCCGTGTCCAGCCTTCTGTTCAGCCTATAAATAGAGGAGCTTGGCTTCATTCTCTCTCATCCCTTGGCACACCACCTCTCTCACACCTCATCCACCACCCACCACCACCATAACACCATCATCCACCACCATCATCCATTGTCCATCGTAGAGTGTGTGAGTCGTCTCGGGATCCAAGATTGATCGTAAGAGTTCTTGACAATCAAGGCCATGTTTGCCTAAGTCTCTTACATCACTTGGTGAAGACAAGTGTTTAGTATAATACTTTTTATTTTTAATTTTTGCACTTTTTAGTTGGTTTTGTATTAATGACTTTAATAACTAGTTACTTATGTTGAAGGTGATCTTTCCTTATCGTTTGTCCGTGGTGTCTTGGCATTATTTTACTGTCTATATAAAATAAAAGATTTTCACCATTCATATCTCCACGGTCTATATGGAGGTATGTTGGCTACCTGGTCGGTGGTTAAGGGAACGGTTTGGTAAGGGTCTTGCCCTTGTTCAGCGTTTAGAGGTCCTGCTTGGGACCTGGGTCAAATTTAGTAGGATCTCCTTCAATGCCCATAGGTATTGGATGGCGGGGATCCAAACTCTTTGACCCCCTCATAAGTTAACTACTATTAATACTATAACCCGGCTATTTAGGACTGTATCCTTGCTGACTCAGACTACTTAGCCGAGGGTAACGTCACCGCCAAAAGCGGGGCCTACCATAATTTGCATTAATAACTTAATTCATTATCTTTCAATAATCCGACCCTTTAGGATTGTATCCTTGCTGACTCAAACTACTGGGTTGAGGGTAACGTCGCCTTCAAAAGAGGGGCCTACTACAATAACTAAGATAATCTCTTAAACAAGTGCAAAAGTGCGAAAATAATCAAAGGTTATACTAATACACGTGTCGGATCCAAGTGATTCATCTTGTCTATCTGTTTTTATTTTATTTTTATTTTCAGCATTTAGTTAGTTTTTATTTTTCTTAGTTTAAAACATTCTTCTCACTTTTTGATTTGATTAGACGTTGAGGATAAACCGGTATTAAAAGCTCTTGTGTCCTTGGACGACCTCGGTATCTTACCAACACTATACTACGTCCACGATGGGTGCACTTGCCCATATGTGTGTTTAGTGTTAGTGAATATCGTGTTTTATAAATTTAAAACTTGGCTAAAAGTGTAAAAAGGGCTTAAATATACATCTAAAAATATAACACACTTCACGCACATCAATTGCGGTTCTCCCAACCGGTAATACTTGATTTGAGACATGAAGTGTTGCCTCTTCCGTCTATCCCAATGTGCCGGTAAGTCACCTGTAACAAGATAATTCACAATGTTAGCATACCATGGTAACTTATCTAATTTAATAATATGCTCATCGGGAAAAGACTCATTGATCTCTAACGATTTAGGATCTTCTTCAACCATCAACCGAGACAAATGGTCCGCTACCACATTTTCGATACCCTTTTTGTCCCGTATCTCCAAATCAAACTCTTGGAGCAACAACACCCATCGGATCAACCTCGGTTTTGCATCTTTCTTCTCCATGAGGTACCTAACTGCAGTGTGATCAGAATAAATAATCACTTTACTACCCCATATATATGACCGAAATTTATCCAAAGCCTATACCACCGCGAGTAGCTCTTTTTCGGTGGTAGTGTAATTCAATTGTGCATCCAAAAGAGTCTTACTCGCGTAGTATATGGCAACGGGTTTCTTATCAACCCGTTGTCCCAACACGGCCCCCACCGCATAGTCACTTGCATCGCACATAATTTCAAAGGGTAAAGACCAATTTGGCGATTGCAAGATTGGGGCCTCAACTAACTTTTCTTTTAATTTGTTAAAAGTGTTTTGACAATTTTCATTAAAATCGAACGGTTGATCTTTTAACAACAAGTTACACAAAGGCTTGCTTATGTCACTAAAACCCTTAATAAACCGCCGATAAAAACCCGTATGACCTAGAAATGACCTAACACCTTTAACACTCGTGGGATATGGCAAAGTGGATATAACTTATACCTTTGCACGATCAACCTCTATCCCACGACTCGACACCACGTGTCCCAACACGATTCCCTCTTGAACCATAAAATGGCTCTTTTCCCAACTCAAGACCAAACTAGTTTCGACACACCTTTTTAATACTTTGTCTAGTTGGTCTAAACAAGCCTCAAATGATGACCCAAAAATTGAGAAATCATCCATGAAGATTTCCAACGACTTCCCCACCATATCTGAAAAGATACTCATCATACACCTTTGGAAGGTGGCGGGAGCGTTACATAATCCAAGCGGCATTCGCCTAAATGCGAAGGTGCCGTAGGGACAGGTAAACGTGGTCTTTGATTGATCTTCTGGATGGATGGCAATTTGGTTATAACCAGAATAACCATCTAAGAAGCAATAAAATTGTTGCCCCGACAATTTCTCAACAATTTGATCAATGAACGGTAAAGGAAAATGATCTTTGGAAGTTGCGGTATTCAACTTCCTATAATCAATAAAAATTCGCCACCCGGTTACCGGCCGAGTGGCTACCTCTTCACCTGCGTCATTTTTGACGACTTGTATACCCGCTTTCTTTGGAACCGTCTGCGTTGGGCTCACCCATTAGCTATCCGAGATCGGGTAAATAATACTCGCATCAAGCCATTTCAGCACTTCCTTTTTCACCACCTCCCGCATATTCGGATTCAATCTCCGTTGTGCATCTCGAACGGGAGTCACATTTTCTTCCGTGATGATTTTGTGGATCACCACCGAGGGACTAATACCCTTCAAATCAGCAATGGTCCATCCAATCGCCGCCCGATTGGTAACCAAAACACTCATCAATTTTTCCTCTTGCTCCTCAGTCAAGTTTGATGCAATGATAACCGAGAGTGTATTGCCTTTACCAACATAAGCATACTTGAGATGCTTCGGCAATGCCTTCAACTCAAGCGGTAAACTCTCAACTTGGTGCGTCCATGTCGGTTTTCCCTCTCTAACCGCAAACACCTCCAAACTTTTCACTTCCTCGTCTATGCTCTTATCCATCTCCACCTGTGACCTGTGAAACATATAACAATCCTCCATTGTGTTTTCCCCATCCACGACTATGTCGCAAAGAGGTATACACGTGTCAACAATGTCCGCCATATAGCATTCATCATCAACTAGAGGGTTCATAAGTCTGGAAAAAACATGCAATCTCAACCTTCGGTTTCCAAATGTCATGTCAACCATTCCTGTTTTGCAATCAATTTGAGAATTTGCGGTTGCTAAGAACGGTCGGCCCAAAATCACTGTAGGTTGCTTGGTTAGGTCCTTGGCCACATAATCAAGTACCAAAAAGTCCCCCAGATAGTAAAAATCCTCGATTTTTACTATCACATCCGAAACAATTCCACGGGGTAATTTGGGTGTCAAATCGGCTAACACCACAGTGGTGTTTGACGACTGAAGTAGACCAAACTCGTATTGATCATACACTACCCGGTAGAATGCTCACGCTAGCACCAAGATCTAGAAGTGCCCGGTTGATTTTAAAATCGCCTACTTGAATTGAAATGATAGGCGCGCCCGGATCTTGGAGCTTAGGTGGAAGTGCACCCGAAAGAATTGAACTCAAACTTTCGGTTAAATCTAATTTTTTTTGGAAATTTATGAGTTCGTTTCTGGGTACACAATTCTTTCAAGTACTTAGCATAAGACGGTACTTGTTTGATTGCATCCAAAAGAGGTTAATTAATTTTTACTTGTTTGAAAATTTCCAACAACTCTTCTTGTTGTGGACCTCTTTTGTTTACAACTTTTTTAATGGGACCCTTCAATGCTTTGGGATAAGGGGCGGTATTAGCCTCCGCAGCCTTTTCCTTAGCCTTAGGGACAGGGATGGTCACAATGGGAGTATTGTTTTTCTTTTTTAAATCATTTTTGTTTTGACCCGTTTGACCATCCTCATGTTCATCTTCACTCGCATCTTCCACCACCCCTTCAACAAACTAGGGTGATGGTGTTTTGAGACCATTATCCACAATTTGGCCACTACGTAAAGTTATTTTATTAATAGGTGCCTCACGTATGTTCCTTGAGCTTGACCCTTGATACTTAGGGTTCACCGTGGTGTCACTTGGAAGCTTTTCCATGCTTCCCCTCATTTGAGCCATCTCCTCCGCGAGTTGGCCCACTTGCTTTGCCAATGCCTCATGTGCTTTGTCCCGAATCTCGTTTGTCTTCTTTATCTCCTTAATGTCATTGGTAGATTCTTTGGTCATATTTAACAAAGCGTCCATTTTGGCACTCAAATCATCACCACTGGTTTGATTGTTCAACCCGCTTCCATTACCGCCTTGATTATCGTAATTCCTTTGGTACCCACCTTGGTAATTGTTATCCCGGCCTTGGTACCCTTGATTGTAATTACGTTGGTAACCCCCTTGATTACCACCTTGGCGATTTTGATATGATGATCCGTTTTGATTACCCGGTTGGAAGTTCGGGTTCATTTGATTCGCGGCATTCCCATATCGGAAGTTGGGATGGTTTCTCAATCCGGGATGATAAGTGTTCGAGTTCATATCATTGTTCTTTCTATCCCTGTACACTTGGTTTACTTCCTCAGTGTTATCACCGGGTCCCGTTGGACATTGATCGGCCCTATGGCCGATATCCCCACAATCCTCATACACCGCGAATTGGACCACATTCACCTCCTTCTTTTTCGTACAAGCCATCTCCCATTCTAAAGTAGAGATTCGGTCCTTAGAATTAAGATCTGGAAGTGACCGAGAAACGGGATGTTTCTTGGCTCTATCGTCCGATTCCTTTTCCTTCGACCGCTTACTCATTCGCTCGAGAAATTCCCAATCGTCATCTTCTTGATTGCTTAAGAGGGTCCCGTTGCTCGTTGACTCGAGGCGATTCCATGTCGGATCATCCAACGCACATACAAAACACTTCACCAATTCCCACTTTTCTATTTGGTGATGTGGGCATTTCCGAATCAACTCCTTGTATCGAGTGTATGCTTCATGCAACGGTTCACTCGATAATTGCTGGAATGACCTTATTTCATCCCTAGCGTCATCGGTCTTCGCCATCGAATAGTATTCATCCAAAAAGACTTGTTGCATCTCGCCCCATGTTCGGATGAGAAACCATTGGTTTGCCTTGTCTTTTAGAGAGAATTGGAACAATCGAAGCTTGACTTCCTCCAATGCGAAGTTGTGCCCCCCCCCATAGTATTACAAATGGAGGAAAACTCCGCCAAACGCGTACGGCTCATCATTAGACCTCCCATTGAAATGGGGAAGTATGTTGATGTAGTGGGGCTTGCAATCGAACATTCTCCTTTCACACACTATTGGAGAGTCATTGTCGGTAACCACCGGCCGAAAACGGTCATTCACTCCCCGTGGAGGTTGTTGACGACGTTGTGGACCGTTAACCTATTGATTGACCGGCCTTCGGTTATCCCTTCTATCACCTCCCCTATCACCTCTTCGGTTTCCACCTTGGTTACCCCCTTGATTGCCACCTCCCACGAAACGAGGAATCCGGTTAGGGTTAGCATTGTTGTTGTTGTAAAACCCATCATTCCGGTTCCTTTGGTAATTATTTCATGGTTGGCGGTTATTTTCGTAGCCGTCATTTCTTCTATTCCCATACCCGTAGTCATCATTCCCTACATAATTGGCGTTTTGGTAGCCAAACTCCTCATCTTCAAACCCTCTTGCATTGTCGATATTGCCTTGATTCACATACCCCCAATCTTCGTCATCATTAGCCCGATCATCATAATATCCTCCATCATCCGAAATTTCCATATGAATACTCACATGCTCTGGCGATTGATAACCGGGAACACTATATGGTTCGTCATCGGGAATGGTGTTCCTTAAATCGTCTATGTTAAAGAATGGGTCTTCGTTCGCGGGATTGCCACGATCTCGATTTCCTCGACGATCGGAATTGACATTCCGGTCATCAAGGTTGATGGGTAAGGAAGTTTGTCGATGAAGGTTTTGTTGTTGGGGTCTTCTTTGGGTGTTGTTGGGATTTTGGTTTTGGAAAGGTGGTGTGGGTGGTCCGGTGTTGTTATTACTACCCGGTCGCTCTTGAGGTATAGGTTGAACATTTGGGCTGGATTGAAATTGCTTTGGTATTGAAATTGGTTCGGGTTTTGGTTTTGGTTAAAGTTTTGGGTTGAATTTTGGTTTGCCATTGAATCGGTTTCAATGGTCGGTGTGAGTTGTGGTGTTTGATTAGAAGTAAGTGTTGCTTCCAATCGACTGGCTAGATTTCTTCTTGCAACTCTTTCGATTTCTGGTTCGTAGACTAACAGTGAAGTCCTCCCGGAGTTCCGCGTATGCATGCACTACCTGTAACCTGCACAAGTAACACACCCCGCGTAACAAGGAAAAAGACAAAGCACAAAAAGAAACTAAATAAATTAAACAGATAATCATGCAAATTCAAACAATAATCCAAACACAAAGTGAACGCACTCCCCGGCAACGGCGCCAAAATTTGATCGGAGTGTCGTGCTCCGGTCAAAGATAATATTTTGTAAGCCCAAATTACCCTTAACAAATAGTTAGTGGTAGCAAGAGGTCGAACCACGAAGAGTATGTGGTTTGCGTGTGGATTCGATTTTATGAAGCATGATATGATATTTTTTCTCTTTTTGTTTTGTTGAAAGATGTGAATTTAAGCTAATGGAATTAATTTAATTGATTAACAACTAATGATTAATGATTGCACGAAAATTGATTACTAAACAATAATAAGAAAAAGGGTTCACACCCGGTTCCGGTAATTGCTAACCTAGGGTTTCTACAAGTTTTTAGATCCAACTCAATTGCATACGATTAGCGGATTTAATGTACCGTGACTTAGGTGCCAATAACTATCAACGTTTTGAAAAACAGACAAGAATTTAAGCTAATGGAATTTAAGCTAATGGAATTTAAGCTATCAACGTGACAAGATGTGAATTTAAGCTAATGGAATTAATTTAATTGATTAACAACTAATGATTAATGATTGCACGAAAATTGATTACTAAACAATAATAAGAAAAAGGGTTCACACCCGGTTCCGGTAATTGCCAACCTAGGGTTTCTACAAGTTTTTAGATCCAACTCAATTGCATACGATTAGCGGATTTAATGTACCGTGACTTAGGTGCCAATAACTATCAACGTTTTGAAAAACAGACAAGAATGCACTTTGTAATCAACACAAGTAAAACCTAACAACGACAATGTATAACTACACATAACCCTTTCGTAAAGTCATAACTTTTAACATCGTTCGACAATTTATGAATACGAAACAAATGTAAACTATTGTCAATCGTTTCAAAAATCAAACACAATTTTTCACAAAGTTGAAGTAAGAAACAATTCAAAACCCTAAGTTAAACAACTACCTACACCAGGGTGAAACCAAGGTGGTTAGCCGCTCATGGTTGAAGAAGCTCGATCACCGGATGTTTGGAACTTGACTTGAACCATCTTGAAGCTTGAGGGATGATGAATTGATGAGGATTAGGGTTTATGATGGTGAGAGGTTTAATTGATATGGATGAATGGATGATTAGGGTTGAATGATGATTCGTGATGCTTCTTGATGATTCGAGACTTGTTGGAGGTTCTAGATGGAATTGAGATGGAATGGTGATGGTAGATGGATACTTGATGAATGGTCAGTGATAATAGGCTCCAAAAATAACTTTCTAACTCTCAAAACAATGTAACATACGAATTAATGCCTCCCCTCCAATCACAATCGATCTCCATCAATAACAAACCAAAATTCGCGTTTTCAGAAATCACTGCCCGTCGCCGACGGGCTCCCAAAAACGAAAAACTGGCCGACGGCCTAATTGACTAGATACAAAAACTCTTGGCCGACGGGCATTTTTAGGGGGCGTCGCCGACGGCCTTGGACCCGTCGGCGACGGGCTCTCCGTTGCCGTTTCTCCAAATTCCACATTTATAAGCCCAAATTACCCTTAATAAATAGTTAGTGGTAGCAAGGGGTAGAACCACGAAGAGTATGTGGTTTGCGTGTGGATTCGATTGAATTAGAATAATTGTCACAATTTATGAAGCTTGCTATGATATTTGTTCTCTTTTTGTTTTGTTGAAAGATGTGAATTTATGATAATGGAATTAGTTTAATTGATTAACAACTAATGATTAACGATTGAAAGAAAATTGATTACTAAACAATAATTAAAAAAAGGGTTCACACCCGGTTCCGGTAATTGCCAACCTAGGGTTTCTACAAGTTTTTAGATCCAACTCAATTGCATACGATTAGCGGATTTAGTGTACCGTGACTTAGGTGCCAATAACTATCAACGTTTCGAAAAACGGACAAGAATGCACTTTGTAATCAACACAAGTAAAACCTAACCACGACAATGCATAACTACACATAACCCTTTCGTAAAGTCATAACTTTTAACATCGTTCGACAAGTTACGAATACGAAACAAATGTAAACTATTGTCAATGGTTTCAAAAATCAAACACAATTTGTCACAAAGTTGAAGCATGAAACAATTCAAAACCCTAAGTTAAACAACTACCTACACCGGGGTGAAACCAAGGTGGTTAGCCGCTCATGGTTGAAGAAGCTCGATCACCGGATGTTTGGAACTTGACTTGAACCATCTTGAAACTTGAGGGATGATGGATTGATGAGGATTAGGGTTTATGATGGTGAGAGGTTTAATTGATATGGATGAATGGTTGATTAGGGTTGAATGATGATTCGTGATGCTTCTTGATGATTCGAGACTTATTGGAGGTTCTAGATGGAATTGAGATGGAATGGTGATGGTAGATGGATTCTTGATGAATGGTCAGTGATAATAGGCTCCAAAAATCACTTTCAAACTCTCAAAACAATGTAACTTACGAATTAATGCCTCCCCTCCAATCACAATCGATCTCCATCAGTAACAAACCAAAATTCGCGATTTCAGAAATCACTACCCTTCGCCGACAGGCCTGACCCCGTCGCCGACGGGCTCCCAAAAACGAAAAACTGGCCGACGGCCTAATTGACTGGATACGGAAACTCTTGGCCGACGGGCATTTTTAGGGGGTGTCTCCGACGGCCTTGGACCCGTCGGCGACGGGCTCTCCGTTGCCGTTTCTCCAAATTCCACATCTCGCACTCCCTGTTGATCCGTAACGCGTCCTAGTGCTCCGGTTTTAGACCCGGTGACTCGTAAAGCTCTCGAAAATCTCCTTAAAC
This sequence comes from Helianthus annuus, assembly GCF_002127325.2. Classification (NCBI taxonomy): domain Eukaryota; kingdom Viridiplantae; phylum Streptophyta; class Magnoliopsida; order Asterales; family Asteraceae; genus Helianthus; species Helianthus annuus. The sequence continues at coordinate 72,854,846 of NC_035449.2, forward strand.
TCCATCAAACCTGTAAAATACATTTTTTGATTAAAAGTAGGCTATCCGAAAGTAAAACTTATGTAAAAACATCGAGTTATGCAATAACGAACACCGGTCTTCAACCACGTATCACTTGAGCAAAGGCTTCAGCTTCTATCCATTTGGAGAAGTAATCAGTCATAGCAAGGATGAACACTTTTCCTCCAGGTGCCTTGGGAAGTTTGCCAACTATATCCATTCCCCATCTCATGAATGGCCAAGATAAGGATATAGGATGCAGGAGCTCTGCTGGTTGATGAAGGATATTGCTATGTCTCCGACAAGCATCACATCTCTTGGCATAATCCACATCATCCTTCTTCATTGTAGGCCAATAGTATCCTATCCTAAGGATCCTTGAGAACAGTGCTCTGCCCCCAGTATGGTTTCCACAATCTCCTTCATGAAAATCCTTTAGGACTTCTTGAACTTCAGGATCCTCAATACATCTTAGATATGGACCTGCAAGAGAGCGTTTATATAACATGTTATTTAATATTGTAAATTGAAATACCTTGACTTTGAAAGCTCTAGGATTTTGTCCTGTAGGGATCTTTCCATGTTGTATATATCTCATGATTGGAAGGATCCATGATCTCGATTGAGATTGTGCATTATCACTAGGTATGATTGCAGAATCCTCTCCTATTTCCATAGCTGCATGATCCTCAATAGCAGGAGCCAAGATACGGATAATGGGAATTTTAATATCCTCTGGAATCTTCAATGATGATCCAAGATTGCCAATGCATCAGCTTCTGCATTTTCTTCTCTGGGTACCTGTGTCAAACTAAAAGAAACAAAAGAGTCTGCCAATTTCTTGACTATCTCTAGGGATCTGTGTGGTATGGGGTAACGGAATGGACAAATGAATGGAATGAACGAGGTAATGGAATGGACAATGGAATGCAATGGATCATTACCATTCCATGTCTTGTTTGGTTACCATGTGTGAATGGAATGAATTATTATTGTATATTGTTCGGTAGGCAAGAAAAATGAAGTAATAAAATCAGCGGTGAGTGGTGGTGGTGGTCGGTGGTAGTGATTGTGGGTGGTTATAGGTGGCGGTGGTGGGTGTCGGCGACGGTGATGGGTGGTGGTGGCGGCGGCAAGTGGCGGTGCGGCAGTGATGATGAGTGGTGGTGGCGGCAAGGTGGCCGTTGGTGGTGGGTGGCAGCAGAGGTGGCGGTGTATGGCGGCGGCGGTAGGTGGTGGCGGTGGTGGTGGTTGTGGTGGTGGCGTCGACGATGGTGGTGGGCGGCGGCAGCGAGTAGCGTTGGCGGATGGTCGAGGCTGTGCCGATAACGGTGGCGAGTAGGTGGCGGCGGCGACGGTGGCTGTCAGGGTGAAGTGGTGGCGGGTGGCGGCGATGGCGTCGGTGGCGGGTGGTGGTGGTGGTGGGTTGTGGTGAAGGTGGTGGGTTTTGGTGTTGTTGATGAATGGTGCAAGAGGAGATGGAATGGAAAAAAAACATGGGGGGTGGAAGGAATGATTTTGAAGGAATGGAATGCCTTTTGGAATGGGTGATTCCATTGCATTGACCAACCAAACACCCTTTTCTTCATTCCTTTGTAATCATCCATTCCATTCCACCTTCCATTCTTTCATACCAAACACTACCTAGGTATCTGATTAGCTTTTCACCTTTAACAGCATAGGATCCATTAAAATGATTAGTAATTAACAGTGAATCTACATGTACCTCAAGATACCTAATCCTCATATGCTTGGCAATTTGCAAACTAGCCATCAAGGCTTCATATTCAGCCTCATTGTTAGTAGTTTGAAACTCACAAGCAATGGAATGGGGTATTATGTCCCCCTGTGGCGATTTTAGTAGTATTCCAAGTCCAGTTCCCTTGACATTGGAGGCTCCATCAGTGAAGAGTATCCAAGGATCCTTAGTTTCCTCTAGCTGTTGGACTTCCAATTCAGCTTCCCTTTACATGTCACCTTTAATAGCATAGGATCCATTAAAGTGGTTAGTGATTAATAATGAATCTACATGTACCTCAAGATACCTGATCCTCATATGCTTAGCAATTTGCAAACCAGCTATCAAGGCTTCATATTCAGCCTCATTGTTAGTAGTTTGGAACTCACAAGCTATAGAGTGGGGTATTATGTCCCCCTGTGGCGATTTTAGTAGTATTTCAAGCCCAGTTCCTTTGACATTGGAGGCTCCATCAGTGAAGAGTATCCAAGGTTCCTTAGTTTCCTCTAGCTGTTGGACTTCCAATTCAGCTTCCCTTTGCATGTCACTGCTGAAATCTGCCACAAAGTCAGCTAAGGCTTGGGATTTAATGGCGGTTCTAGGTTCATATCTTATATCATAAGCACTGAGCTTCACTGCCCACTTAGCCAACCTTCCTGAAATTTTAGGTTTTCTGAGAACGTTCTTAATTGGAAAATTAGTCTTAACAGTAATAGCATGAGTTTCAAAATAGTGTCTTAATTTAGTAGAGGCCATAATTAAGGCCAAAATAAGCTTTTCTAAATGTGAATACCTGGATTCAGCATCAAGCAAACTCTTACTTACATAATAGACAGGATGTTGTGTACCTTCATGATCCTTAACAAGGACGGCACTTACTGCTTTAGAGGATACTGCGAGGTATAAGGATAACACATCCCCTTTTTCTGGTTTCATCAAGGCAGGAGCTGAGGATAGGTAATCCTTAAGAGCTTTGAGAGCATTTTCGTGCATTTCAGTCCAATCAAATTTTTTGTTCTTCCTCAAAATGTTGTAGAATTCCTTGCATTTTTCTGAGGATTTGGATATGAACCTGTTTAAGGCTGCGATCCTGCCTGTTAATCTTTGCACATCCTTAGCATTGGCAGGAGATTTGATGTTCACAATTGCCTTAATTTGCTCTGGACTTGCTTCAATGCCTCTTTTTGTCACCATATACCCTAGGAATTTACCTGCTTTTACACCAAAATGACACTTGGAAGGATTTAGTTTCATATTAAATTTCTCAAGGATATTGAATGCTTCCTCCAAGTCTCTAAGGTGATCCTCAGCTTTTTTAGACTTAACCACCATGTCATCTATATAGACTTCCATAGTGTGCCCAATTTGATCCTTGAACATCATATTAACTAGCCTTTGATAAGTAGCACCTGCATTTCTTAGTCCAAATGGCATAGCAATATAACAATAAATACCAGTTGGGGTCATAAAGGCTGTATCCTCTTGATCAGATGGTTCCATCTGAATTTGCTGAAATCCAGACGAAGCATCCATAAAAGTTAACAGTTCATGACCCGCGGTAGCATCCACCATGGAGTCAATGTGGGGCAATGGGAAAGGATCCTTGGGACATGCCTTATTTAAATCAGTGAAATCGACACATACCCTCCACTTTCCCTTTTTCTTCTGAACAACAACCACATTGGCCAACCATCTTGGATACTTGACCTCTCTAATCATACCTACTCGGAGTAATTTTTCTACCTCCTCCTAGATAATGGCATTTCTCTCTGGTGCAAACTTCCTCCTCTTTTGATGGATTGGTTTGAATGACCTGTCAATGTCAAGTTTATGAGTAATTATATCCTTAGATATACCTGTCATATCTTCGTGTTTCCATGCAAAGGTAGTTTTTCTCCTCTTGAGGAAGGATACCATATCCTCTTCTATTTTGCCAAGGATCCTTGATCCTATGTAAATCTTGGATTCAGGATCGTGAGGATCCATAAGGATTTCTTTCACATCCTGCTCTCTTGCCTCCAAGACATCCCTTGGAGGATACTTTAATTGCTATTGCTCCCTTGGCCTTGAGGCTGCTTTCATTGATGATGTGTAGCAATTCTTAGCCTCTTGCTGATCACTCTCAATTTTCACCACCCCCCATGCACTAGGAAGCTTCACACATTGATGATAAGTGGATGGGACTGCCTTCATGTCATGTATCCAAGGCCTGCCAAGGATAACATTACAACAAGATAAGCAATCTATAACACAAATTTTTTGATAAGAATGGAGTCCTTCGATATAGATTGGGAGTTTGATGTCCCCTAGAGTATTCTTGGTCTCTCCACTTAATCCCACAAGTACTGAGGATCTTGGTACAATATCGGATTGAGGAATATTCATCTTCTTTAGGACATCGAGCTGGATGATGTTCACAGAGCTTCCTCCATCTATAAGGATCCTGTGAACAAAATGGTTAGAAATAAAAAGAGTAATAACAAGACTATCATGATGAGGATCCTGAATGTCAACACGATCATCCTCATCAAAAGTTATGACTTTATCCTTGGTAACATTGGATGTTCGGATGGGTCTGTCTCCATTGTCCATCTTGGTTTCTGTTAGGGGAGGATTTCTAAATGACCTGTGATCCTTAATTATTGTTGGGTTTGGTGATCCTTACTTCTGTGTCAACTAGTGATCCTCAGAAGTGATTCAGGATCAGGATCATGGATCATCCTAAGGATCCTTATACTGATGATTGTCTACTTTGAATATGGTATTATTTTGCAGGAGTACCAGCTTGGACTTGGTCTTGGCGACGTTCCTGGAGAATATTCCATGTTTATTCCGCACGTGCTTGGCTAGAAGTGGACGTTATGGAGTCGTGGAAGACTTGCATGATTTGCGGAATGTTAGTTAATGTAGATATTTTCTAATTTTTAAAAGGGGTAGCGAGCTAATTAGAAAACACTTGGCTATTTTTGGCTACACACACACTCATGCAACTGCTCTCACCAGCTCTCTGCAATTCACTTGGCGATTACACACATTTTTGCACAATACACTATAGTGATCCTTGTACTTAGCTCGCTATCATCCAAAGTTGTAACACATTCATTGTTTAATTTGAGTTGGTGATCGGTAGTTTCCATCACCCGAGGTTTTTTATGCCGGAGATCATTCATTGATCAAGGGCTTTTTCCTCGTATAAATCTTTGTGTCACTTGTGCATTTCCTTTCTGAGTGATCCTTATTGTTATTCTTCAATTCAAGCATCATACCTCACTACAGAAAGTTTGGTTACATTGTCTTAGCTTGATTTTTGACCAAAACAGTTTGGCGCCCACCGTGGGGCAATTGGTGCTTCATTCCTAAGAGATTACTGTTTTCGTGATCATTTTGGTTCATTGCATCCAAGTAGATGGCTTCATCATCAAAGAACACTTCCAGTGCGATGTCTGCAGTCAATTCATTCCAGGGCATTCCACCTTTGCCTCCACCACCTTCTGGATCTCAGAAAAATGCCGAGAAGAAACCAACTCCCATTTTCTCAAAACCTCCAACTTCTTCTGCTTCTTATACTCCTACTACTAGTGACTTGTTTACTTTAATTTTGCAGATGAAGGAGCATATACAGCAGCAGGATAAGACCAATGAAAGGATTCTTAGAGAAATTGGAGACATCAAGAAACAGAAGAGATCGGCAGAGGATCATTCTCCATTGATGCCCAGATCTTTGAATTTCGATACTTCGGTTATGACTTCTCAGCCTTCAGTGGTTCTAGACGTTCAATATGTGGGAGGACCAAAAGGAGTGCACTACGGATCATCAGCAATGACTCAGGCATCGGGATCATATTTCCAACCAGCAGGATCCCTCCCTCAGCATATAGGATCCTTCGCTAGCTCAGGAGGCTACTTAGGAGCGCAGCAGATTCAAGGGTTCTGGCCGTTTCAAGGATCCTCGCAGGTTCAAGGATCCTCGCAGGTCCAAGGATCCTCTCATGTTCAAGGATCCTCTCATGTTCAAAGATCCTCGCAGGTTCTAGGATCCTCTCAGCTTCAAGGATCCTCTCAGGTCCAAGGATCCTCTCAGGTCCAAGGATCCTCTCATGTTCAAGGATCCTCTCAGTTTCATGGATCCTTCCAGATTCCAGGATCCTTAAGGAGTTTGCAACCAGGGAATTCAGATATCCATCAAGGAGATTTCATTCCAATGCAGACCATTCCTTCAACTGGTCCTTCAGTCATTCCAGAGTCTCAACAATATGGATTCACATCCGGTGTTCCTAATTTGAACCCAATGGGAGGTAACACTTTCAATAATTCTTATACCACTAACCATGGCCTTATGCAAGATACAGGTATCAATCATGCCATGGTTAGGGAATTGCAAAAGTTGAAGGATATAATATCAAGTGTTCCAGGAGTGGTCAAGCCTATTCCGGAGATTGCAGATGGGAGCCATAAGATATCTCATTTTGCACCACCCATCTGTGATGCTGATATACCCAAGAGGTTCCACGTGCCAACCATGAAGTTATATGATGGCTCGACGAATCCTGAGGAACACATAGCACACTACAGGGAAAGGATGGAGATCAATCGCATCCCAGAAAGGTTAAAGGAAGCATGTCTGTGCAAGGGATTTGGATCCACCCTTACTGGATCGGCTCTTAAATGGCTGCTAAGTCTTCCCCCTTACTCTATTACCTCGTTTGCTAATCTAGTTAACCTGTTTAATAATCAGTTTTCTTGTAGTAGAAAATTTGAGCGTTTAACTAGTGATTTATATAGGATAACCCAAGGTCATAATGAATCATTAAGAGATTATATCACTAAGTTTAGTAAAGAATCCTTAGACCTAACCTAGATATAGCAACGGCTGTTGAAGCCTTTAAAATGGGATTCCTTAGGGATTTATTATTCTATGATGATCTTGTTATGACACCATGCAGGAACCTAGACGAGGTAAGAACCCGGGCACTTAGGTTCATCCGGCTAGAGGATGACAAGAGGATCCAGGAGAGGTTGGCAGGATCCTCAAAGCAAGAAAAGCAAGGATCCTCGTTCAAGAACAACAAGTTCAGATCCTATAACAAGTCTGATAACCAGAATGTGCATGCTGTAGAACAGGAAGAGGATGATGAGGATTATCCTCCAATTTCTGAATACTGTTTTTCTGTTGATAACAACGAACTAATCCTTGCGATGCAGAATCTAGGTGATAAAGCTAGGTGGCCGAGAAAAAATGACAAACCAGCTGCAACTAAAGATAAATCAAAATGGTGTGCATACCATGAAGATTTTGGACATCTCACAGAAGAATGCATCGCATTGAGAAAAGAAATTGGATACTTGTTGAGCAGGGGTACTTGAAAGAATTATTGGGGAGAAAGAAATCAAGAACTCAGGATCCTGAAAGGATCCCAGAGAAAGCTCCAGCCCCTCCAGCAGATGCATAAGTTATAAAATTCATATCTGGAGGATCAGACATTTGTGGAACATCCTTTTCAGCAGCCAAAAGACATGCAAAGGAAACCAAGATGGATAATGGGGATAGACCCATTCGAACATCCAGTGTCACCGAAGGAAAAATCATAACTTTTGATGAGGATGATCGTGTTGACATTCAGGATCCTCATCACGATGGCTTGGTTATTACTCTTTTTATTTCTAACCATTTTGTTTGCAGGATCCTTATAGACGGATGAAGCTCTGTGAATATCATCCAGCTTTATGTTCTTAAGAAGATGAATATCCCCGAATTCGATATCATACCAAGATCCTCTGTGCTCGTGGGATTCAGTGGCGAGACTAAGAATACTCTGGGGGACATCAAACTCCCAATCTACGTTGAAGGGCTACATACTTACCAAAAATTTTGTGTTATTGATTGTTTATCTTGTTGTAATGTTATCCTTGGCAGGCCTTGGATACATGACATGAAGGCAGTCCCATCCACTTATCATCAATGTGTGAAGCTTCCTAGTCCTTGGGGGATAGTGAAGATTGATAGTGATCAGCAGGAGGCTAAGAACTGCTACACATCGTCAATGAAACCAGCCTCAAAGTCAAGGGAGCAATAGCAATCAAAGCAACCTCCGAGAGATATCTTGGAGGCAAGAGAGCAGGATGTAGTAGAAATCCTTCTAGATCCTGATGATCCTGAATCCAAAGTTTACATAGGATCAGGGATCCTTGGTGAAATGAAAGAAGACCTAGTATCCTTCCTCAAAAGGAGAAAAACTACCTTTGCATGGAAACACGAAGACATGACAGGTATATCTAAAGATATAATCACTCACAAACTTGGCATTGACAGGTCGTTCAAACCAATCCATCAAAAGAGGAGGAAGTTTGCACTAGAGAGAAATGCCATTATCCAGGAAGAGGTAGAAAAATTACTCCGAGCAGGTATGATTAGAGAGGTCAAGTATCCAAGATGGTTGGCCAATGTGGTTGTTGTTCAAAAGAAAAATGAAAAGTGGAGGGTATGTGTCGATTTCACTGATTTAAATAAGGCATGTCCCAAGGATCCTTTCCCATTACCCCACATTGACTCCATGGTGGATGCAACCGCGGGCCATGAACTGTTAACTTTTATGGATGCTTCATCTGGATTTCAGCAAATTCAGATGGAACCATCTGATCAAGAGGATACAGCCTTTATGACTCCAACTGGTATATACTGTTATATTGCTATGCCGTTTGGACTAAGAAATGCAGGTGCAACTTATCAAAGTGTTGGTGCATGTTTTTGTGACAACAGCTTAGATTTGGTCTTTGGATATCTTGTAATTAGTAAAACGATAAACAGTTAGCAGGTTTAGCTTTGTAATAGTTGTAATAGTGAATTAAGAGTGATTGGGCCAAACCAAACCCACATATGGGGGAGGGTTTGCGAAATGGGCCTTGCCCAAGACCTAGCCCATATGCAAAGCTTTGTCCTATATAAACAAAGCTTAGCATTAGGGTTTAGGTTAATCTTCTAATCACCTTAATCACTTGGAGAGAATTCGTGAAAGACAACGGCTTGGATGAATTAGGATCTTGATTGATTGTAATCGTTACGAAGATAATCAATAAAGATCGGGTTTGAAGGAATTTCTGTTTTCTACACTTTTCTGTGAAATCTGATCTAGAGGATTCCGCACTCTAGGTTGGATCGACGATTCTGTTACGATCCACACGGTTACGGGGACCTACATTTGGTATCAGAGCATTCGGCTCTTGATTGGCTTGGTTCAGAATCGTTTCTGCAGAAAATCGGTGTTTTTGGACGTTTTCGGAGGCTGAGTTCGTGTTCTGCTGCTGATTTCGGATAAGATTCAAGCATTTCGGATCATTACTGATCAAAATACTTGGATTTCGGACCAAAAATCATTCATTTCGGATTGACAGCTTGTATTTCGGACCAAAAACAAGAATTTCGGACCAGAAACAAGCTATTACGGACAGAAATCAAGCAATTTCGGACCATTTCGGATCTTCTGATTGCATTACGTATAAGAAGTCTTGGATTTCGGATCAAACAGGTTGCATTTCGGACCAGGTTAACTTGCATTACGGACTAGACAGTTCAATTTCGGATCAGGCATACCATTTCGGATCTGAAGGTGCTGATTTCGGATTAGTCAACATCATTTCGGATCATACTTGTTCATTTCGGATACCCATAACCATTTCGAGCCATTTCGGACCCTTTCTGCTTAAGGTGGAATTTTTAGTGGCTTGCGTAAGAAAAATTTTACTGTTTTGCGTTTGGAGAACTATCCGTAACTCATCTGGACAAACCGTTTGCACCGTTGCAATCCTTGGATTTTTAGGACAAAAAAAAAGACTCTGGAAAATCCCAAAAAAGGTTTTCGACATTATATATCATTGGAATCGTAATCTCGAGACGAATCTAATGGTATAATTTGGTAAAAACAGATTTCGGACAAAAGTTGTACGGTTTTACCAGTCTGCTTACGTTAAAATGTCGAACATGACTAAATTGAACGAACTCTTAAGGATGGAATATGAGGTTGGCACTACGAACAAACCACCAAAGATGATGAAGGTGGAGAACTACTTGACATGGAATGATAGGTTTCAATCCTTCATTGAATATCAGGACACTCGTATGAGGATCTGTATTGTTGACGGGTACACAAACCCTACACATGACTTTGAAGGCAGACCTCGTGTGACAGCTTATGTGAACATGCAGGAGAATGATAAGAAAATGTATGAGGCTGAAAAGAGAGCCTTGGCTGCTATCAAGATGTCCCTACCTGATAGCATCAAACATACCTTTAAGAAGTACACTACTTCAAAGGAAATGTGGGATGCACTAGAGAAGAGATATGAGGGAAATCCTGATGTCAAGAAGAACAAAGTTGATCTACTTAAGAAACAGTTTGCTGTGTTCAAGTATATGAAGAATGAGTCACTTGAGGACATCATCACTCGATACTATCATCTAATGTCAGAATTGGATAATTATGATGTAGATTGCTATACTGACATAGAGAAAAATGACAAGCTGCTTGATGCCCTACCTGCTAAATGGGATATCTACACTCTCATGATTAAGGGGAAGCAGATTATGACACAAAGGAATTGGAAGAAGTAGTTGGAAAGCTTAGAGCTTATGAGCTTAGCATGAAGAAGAAGGACACTGGATATGATCAGGTTCAAGATCCAGGGATCTATAATGGGCTTACATCTTCTTCATCACATGATGCTTCTAGCGACTCCGCCACTGCGTTTCTTTCGTGTGATAATGAGCAGGTCACCGTAAATGAAGATGGTGATGTGTGTTTTGTGGCTGCTTCAGGAGGATCAACCGGAGCAAAGAGAACATCAGCGTCTAAGCAAAGTAGTAGTGTTAAGTCAATGCCAATGAGTGTGAAGTCTGCTGAAGAACATCTTGCACTACTTGCTTCATTTGTTGCTTCGTATGAGAACTACATTCAGGGGAAGATCTCTGATCCTGCTACTTTGGATGAAGATTATGATCAGATTGACCCTGATGATTTAGAAGAGATGGATTTGCAATGGCAGATGGCCATGATTTCGAGACGTGTGAAGAGGTTCACGAACAGAACTGGAAGAAATTTGTTGGGAAGAATGTTGGTTTTGACAAGGCCAAAGTTAGGTGCTTTAACTGTCAAAGTTATGGTCACTTCGCTAGGGAATGTCAGAAACAAAAGCATGAGAATACGAGTCAGAGTTCAAACAATAGGAATGCATCAAACAACTCTAACTCAAGGGCGTTGATCTCTACTGCAAGAGAGGGTTCATATGACTGGAGCATTCACTTGGAAAATGATGAGAATGTCACTCAGGCATTTGTGGCAGAGATTGTGCCAGGTGATGAGGGTGAAGCTACAGTAGATGATGCTAAAGTTGAGAAAAAGGGTGAAGCTGAGGTAGAGAAGGCCGATTAAGCAACAGATGCTGAAAAAGAAAAGCCGCAATCTGAGCATGAAAGGGAAGATGAAGAGAAAGATGGAATCATCAAAAGACTGGAAGCTCAACTTGCTGCTCTTATGGCCAACTCAGACAAATCGACAGGAGAGGTAAGTATCTCTACTACTTCTGTTTGTTTAAAGTGTCGTGAATTACAGGGTGAGGTTGACAGATTGTCAACACAAAACAAAAGTCTGGTGAGCGAGATGTCTAACGTAAAAGAATCAAATTTCTTTGCTAAAAGAAATGAGTCATCATATTTGAAAAAGATAAAAGGCTATGAAGCTGAAATTGAAGTTTTAACCTGCAAATTAAACGAAAAACTTCAAGTCATAGACCTAGCTCATGACATGATGGCTGAGAAAACAAAAGAGATTTCTGAAAAATGCAAAGAGTTGTCAGATGCACAACTCAAAATTGTTGACCTTGAAAAGAAATTAGGTCAATTCAGGGATTCTACTTTTGTCATGAAACACATGATGGGTGGGTTAAAGAAGAGTAATGACAAGAAGACTGTGGGATTCCAGGGCTTTAATGAAGTCCCACCTCCTCTTAGTAATGACGATTCTTTCTTACCTGATGAAGATGAGTTCACAGACTTTTTGTCAACATCACCAAGTAGTTTCACATCCAGTCAAGGTGACGTGTTTGTGGATAATGATGCTAAGAAGGAAAATAACAGCAAACCTATTTTGAAAAAGAAAAATACACCTTCTAAAAACAAAAATCAAACTCTTGTTAAAAAGGTTAATTTTGTTCAAGGAAGTGACATGAAGAACGAAACAACTGTTATAGAAAATGAATCTAATGTAGAGTTTGCTAAAAACAAAAACCAAGAAAAATCTGAAACTAAGCAAACTGAACCTTCTAAGGCATCATCATCAAAACCAGAATCTAGTTCAAAGGCTTCAACTGAGAAGTCTTCGAAAAAGAGGTCGTGCTTCAAATGTCACACAAAGGGACATGTAGCTAGCTGCTGTCCTAACAAAAAGATTGAAGCACAAGTTAGTGAGAAACAAAGAGGAAAATCACCAGAGAAGAAAGGTGATAGTGAGGAGAAAGTATCAAATTCTCCAAAGAAATCTGCTCCAAAGCAACAACAGGGTGTTGCTGGTGGTGTAGATAAGGCTGAAAAAGGAACTCCACAAGTTCCTCGTTTTCAAAGAAATCAACCAAGATTTCAGCCTGAATCTACATCAGGCAGATATGAGAGACCTAGAAGTAATTCACCAAGAATGAACAACCAAAATTCAAATAATTTCAGAAGTCAAGGTCAATATCAAAATCGATACCAAAAAACTGGTGGTCGAACTTTTTATAACAATGGCTTTAGAAATTATAACAATCAAGCTTCTTGGAATCAAAACTCAAGATTTCAAAGGTCACATAGTCCAAACACATATAGGAACCCTCAGGACCAGAGACCTTATGGAAATCAGACTCCATTTCCATCAACAGGTCCAAGATCCAAGACTCCAGTTCGGAGTGATGGATATTGCATGGATGTTCAAGTAGTTGGTGAATTTGGAAGACCCAAGACCATCAAGGCTTGGGTCCCCCTCTCTAACTAATCTTTTGGTTGGTGTGTGCAGGAGCTACTAAGGAGGATTATCAACTTATGGTATCTTGATAGTGGCTGCTCCAGGCACATGACGGGGGATGCGAGGTTGTTTTCTGAATTTGAAGATTATGATGGTGGACATGTTAATTTTGCTGGTGCTAAAGGTGGTAGGATTACTGGAAGAGGAAAAGTGACGAATGGGAAGATCACATTGGACAAAGTGAACTACGTTGAGCAGCTGAAACACAATCTGATGAGCGTGTCACAAGTTTGCGACAAGGGTCACTCGGTCCATTTTACTAATACTGAGGCATTGGTGTTGAAACCGGGTTTGGTCATTCTGGACGTTGGATAGTGATGCGTGCACCAAAGAAAAATGACACTTATGTCATGGACATGGGTGCCAAGGATCCAACTGCAGCGGTGGCGTGTTTACTTTCAAAAGCATCTGAAGCTGAATCTATGTTGTGGCACAGACGCATGGCTCATATTCACTACCGCAAAATGAATTACATTATTAAAAATGAACTAGTGAAAGGAGTTCCATTGCTGAGGTTTCAAGTGGAAGATAAATGTAATCCATGTCAAAAGGGAAAACAACACAAGAAACCTCATAAGTCTAAAACAGTAAATTCCATTAATGCCCCTTATGAATTACTTCACATGGATCTATTCGGTCCAGTTAACATAAGGAGCATCGGTGGAAAGTACTACTGTCTTGTTGTCACTGATGATTACTCACGTTATTCATGGGTTTTCTTTTTAGGTACAAAAGATGAGACAGCAGAGATGCTGATAGATCTTTTTGCAAAATTGGAAAACATTCATGATGCAAGGATCAAGAGGATAAGGAGTGATAATGGCACGGAGTTCAAAAATCGGATTCTGGATCTCTACTGTCTTCGAAAGGGAATAGAACATCAATATTCTGCTCCTTATACGCCTCAACAGAATGGAGTCGCTGAGAGGAAAAACAGGACGTTGATTGAAGCCGCAAGGACTATGCTTTCAGATTCAAAGCTACCAGTTCTTTTCTGGGGAGAAGCTGTGAATACAGCTTGCTATGTCCTAAACAAAGTTTTGACCGTTAAACATTTTAACAAAACTTGTCATGAGTTGATGTTTAACGAAAAACCAAACTTAACAGGCTTTGAACCATTTGGATTACCCTGCACCATTGTGCGAAACAAAGATAAACAAAAATTCGATGAGGTGGCTGACGAAGGCTACTTTCTAGGCTACATGCCTGGCACACCGAATAAAAGGGTTTTTAATCTAAAAACTGGTAAAATTGAGGTTGTTTTCAATGTAGAAATTACTTCCTACAAACCTCAACAATCAACGAGTGGTCCTGCTATATTATATGATTATGAAAGTGTGTTTAAATCATTTAATATTCTCGAGGTTTCTGATGCAGATGATTCTCAGCTAATTCAGACTGTGATTGGTGAAGACGATGAAGGCGAGTTCATGCCTAGATCGAATGTTGATATGTCAGATGCTCCGGAAACTTCCCAAAGTGCTGCTGATCCTGATTCAAGCGATAGTGAACCAGAACCCAATCAGGGGGAGGATTTCGTTAATCCATTTGCAAATCAGAATATTCAGGGGGAGGTTGGATCAAACCTGGGTGATAATCTAGAAGTCGATGTTGTTGCTACTACACGAGCAAATAGAGTTCATCCAGTTGACATGATACTTGGAGATCCTACTGCAGATGTTCAGACTAGAAGAAGCATTGCAGCGAATTCTGGGTTATTTGTTTCGATTGAGAAGACTGGGATAGTGAATGAGTGCTTGTATAGTTGCTTTATTTCCCAAGAGGAGCCGAAGAACATTCATATGGCTCTTAAAGACAATTCATGGGTTGAACCTATGCAAGAGGAATTAGCTCAGTTTGCGAAGTTGAAGGTTTAGGAGTTAGTGGACCTTCCAAAAGGTGAAAAAGAGATTGGCACTAAATGGGTATTTAGGTGCAAGAAGGATGAAAGAGGTATTGTTACACGCAACAAAGCTCAGTTAGTGGTCAAAGGGTTCAATCAGCAAGAAGGGATTGATTACAATGAAGTGTTTTCACCAGTGGCAAGGTTGGAGGCAATTCGTTTGTTTCTGGCTTTTGCTTCTTTCAAGGGCTTTAAAGTTTACCAACTAGACGTGAAGAGTGCATTTCTTTACGGGAAAGTCCAAGAAGTGGTGTATGTCTCACAACCAGAAGGGTTCGTTGATCCAGACTATCCAGATCGAGTGTACAAACTTGATAAGGCGTTGTATGGATTACATCAAGCTCCCAGGGCGTGGTATGAGACACTATCTACACATCTGCTCAAGAATGGTTTCGAAAGAGGTCAGATTGACAGTACACTGTTCATCAAGAGGAGGAAAGAAGATTTTCTGCTGGTACAGGTATACGTGGATGACATCATTTTTGGGTCATCGGATGAGAACATGTGTAAGGAATTTGAACAGGTGATGAAGAGCAAGTTTGAAATGAGCGCTATAGGTGAGCTGTCTTACTTTCTGGGATTACAAGTTGAACAGAAGGAGGATGGGATGTTTATTCATCAAACGAAGTATATGTATGACATTTTGAGTCGGTTCAAAATGAATGATTGCTCTACTTTCAACACACCTATATGCGAAAATCACAATCTCGGCCCAGATCATGAAAGCACTAAAGATGTTGATCCTACTCAATACAGGGCGATGATTGGTTCTCTGATGTACTTGACTGCTTCAAGACCTGACATCATGTTTGCCGTATGCTTGTGTGCCAGATATCAGGCGAATCCGAAAGAGTCACATATGAAAGCAGTGAAACGTATTCTTCGTTACTTGAATGGGAAACCTAAACTTGGGTTGTGGTATCCAGCTGATAGTGATTTGAGGTTTGTTGTTTACACTAATTCAGACTTTAGAGGATGCAAATCAAAGAGAAAGTCTACAACAGGTGGTTGTCAGTTCTTAGGAGGCAGGATCGTGTCTTGGCAATGCAAGAAGCAATCCTGTGTGTCTACCTCTACGTGTGAAGCTGAATATATTGTTGCGGGTAGCTGTTGCTCTCAGGTTCTCTGGATTCAACAGCAGATGCGCGATTACGGTTTGGATTTCACTCGTACTCCTATTATGATAGATAATAATGCCACTATATCAATCACAAACAATCCCGTAAAGCACAGTAGAACTAAACATATTGACATACGTCATCACTTTATACGGGATTGTGTTGAAAAACGATTAATTGAATTACACCGAGTTGACACAGAAGATAACCTTGCTGATCTTTACACTAAAGCTTTTGATCGAGCTCGCTTTGAACACTTAGTCGAACTCAACGGGATGAGGAATCCTGAATAACCGGTTTTTCATAAGAATTTTGTAAATAGTTTACTGCTATTTCTTAAAAATCAAAAATACCAAAACATTAAAAAATCAAAAACATAAAAAAAATAGAAAATCAAAAATGAGGTATCACTGTGTGAAAAAGGAGAAATGATAGTACATCAGCAAGTTAGACTGTCACACTGAAACTGAATTAAATTGCTTAAGTGTGATAGCAGCTTCATCATATGATGTACCAGTAGGCAAAAGCATGAAATAATCAACTTACTAAACTGATATAAACCTAAATGCACTGAGTATGAGTGGGGAACACATCAGTGATGTATGGTTTAATGACCTAAATTCTTGCGTTGATAGATTGCCAAAATCTGAAGTTTTGGGTCTTTATACTGTTATTTCATCTGGGGATATCTTGGTTGTCTTTCTGTTCAGAACTAAAATTGTACATGACCCCAGGAAAGAAAGTCACTTGGAATTAGCTCATTTCTATTTGAATGTCTGTATGTTGTCCCGATACACACAATTTTGATCTGATTCTGAAATCTTCTCTGAAAAAAGTCGTGTACCTCCTCTGCTGCATCCAGATATATGTTGACCTGGAGGTGCTAGGCAACGACAGCTTCTGCTGCATCCAGATACATGCTGACCTAGCTGTACGTTGTCGTGCTATAGATCTAATACACCCGAAAGAGGCCCTTAAGTGCCCAAAAGAAACCCACGAAACATATATCAAACTGAGAAAAACTCATTTGATCTGTATATTATACCATCTCTGCTAAAGATCTATTCTGTTCTCTTCTCAACCTATTCCCAGTTAAGATTTCAGAACTCTGGATTGGACTTGTGAAATATGTGGTAGGGAAGATACTTCCATGATAGAGTGTGTTGTTTATATTTCCAGGAATTGATTAGTATTTATTTGGGTGTTCATAGTTAAGCAATCAAAACATGATAACACAGATTATATGCAGACCTAGACACAGTCAGGATATCTTAAAGGATGACATCAGTATACTCACCTACTGTTTTGGTTAAAAATCGGACAAGGATAATGCAACCAAACTCTCTGTTAAGGGGTATGATGCTTGAATTGGTAAACAACAATGAGGATCACTCAGAAATGTATTGCACAAGTGACACGATGATTTATATGAGGAAAAAGCCCTTGATCAATGAATGATCTTCGGCATAAAAAACCTCAGGTGATGGAAACTACCGATCACCAACTCAATTTAAACAATAATTCTTTACAACTTTGGATGATAGCGAGCTAGGTACAAAGATCACTATAGTGTGTCGTGTAGAAATGTGTGAAAATTGCTAAGTGTTTTGCTGTAAGCTGTTGAGTGCAGTTGAACGAGTGTGTGTAGCCAAAAATTAGCCAAGTCTCTCTTAAAACTAGCTCGCTACCCCTTTAAAAATAGAAGTTAACTAAGCTAACTAACATCCCGCAATTTGTGCCTTCTCCCCACATTCTCCACAACGTCCATTTCCAATCAAGCACGTGCAGAATAACCGTGGAATATTCTTCAGGGACGTTACTAAGACTAAGTCCAAACTGTTACTCCTGCAAAACAATACTGAATTCAAAGTGAACAATCGTTAGTATAAGGATCCTTAGGATGATCCATGATCCTGATCCTGAAACACTTCTGAGGATCACCATCTGTCACAGAAGTAAGGATCACTAAACAGGATAACACATGAGGATCACGGGTTATTAGAAAATCCTCCCCTAACAATTGCCCCCAAAATATAAGGAGTAATTATGTAAAATAAGCGAGTTATATTTTGTTGATCTTATCCGCATCTAACTAACGGATTGTTTTGGTCAAAAATCTGATAAGGATAATACAACCAAACTCTTTGTTACGGGATATGATGCTTGAAATGAGGAACAATGATAAGGATCACTTGGATGATATTTGCACAAATGACACAAGGATTTATACGAGGAAAAAGCCCTTGATCTATGAATGATCTCCGGCATAAAAAACCTCGGGTGATGGAAACTACCGATCACCAAGTTCAAATTAATCAACAAACGTTTACAACTTCGGATAGTAACGAGCTAGGTACAAGGATCACTATGTAACGTGCAAGAATGTGTGAAAACTATTAAGTGTTCTGCCGTATGCTTGAGAGTGCAGTTGTATGAGTGTGTGTAGCTGAAATTAGCTAAGTGTTTTTTCTACTAGCTCGTTACCCCTTTTAAAAATAGAAGTTAACTATGCTAACTAACTATCCGAAATTTGTGCCATGCTTCCACGTTCTCCACAACGTCCATTTCCGGTCAAACGTGTGCGAAATAGCCGTGGAATATTCCCTAATAACGTTGCCAAGACTAGGTCCAACTTGTTACTCCTGCAAAACAATACGAAATTCAAAAGAAACAATTGTTAGTATAAGGATCCTTAGGGTGATCCATGATCCTGATCCTGAAGCATTTTTGAGGATCACTATCTGTCACAAAAGTAAGGATCACTAACAGGATAACACATGAGGATCATAGGTCATTAAAAATCCTGCCCTAACAATTGCCCCCAAAATATAAGGAGTAATTCGTAAAATGAACGAGTTATATTTTATGATCTTATCCGCAACTAACTAACGGATTTATAGCCGTTGCAATCTAACTATCCATTGCAATTCTGACGTCACAGAAGTGACAACCCTGCACGATCATGATTATAAATAGGAGATAGAGATAGGATCAATTAGCATTTAAATTTCAGAGATACTCCCTTTATATTCTCATCTGAAGATCAACCAGGTATTCTCTCTTCATCTTCTTCCTTCTCTTACTCTGTTTTCTTTCTTTCTCCATCATCTTGTGAAAAATGTTGCTCCGGAACTCTCCTGCTAAGGATCACCAGAAAGAGAGCCCTTTCAAAAGTCAAGGGATCATCACAGATTCCGCAAAGGAACGTTGCTGTTTCACCGATCCTCAGATCGATAGGATCCGCTATTGCTTCCCGGCGAATGCCGTGTTTAAACCCCTCGATCCTACTGCCCTGAGTGATCACGTCTCTGAATCATGAGTTGCCTTCCCTGTGACTCCCTTCGCCCACACCTATCCTTTTCCGGCCTTTACCCAGTCATTCTTCTCCCTAACTGGCATCTCATATATCCAAGCCATGCCAATGATTTGGAGGGTTTTGTATACCCTTGAAAGGATCATTGAGCAGGAAGGAATAGACCTAGGAATGTCAGAGCTGGGTGAGATGTATGATCTTACCACCTTTGGTTCCCACCGGTATTTGTTCAAACGAAAGCCTGGTGAAGAACACCCAATCTTCAAGGCCACCAAGAACGACACTAACTGGAAACGGCGTTTCTTTTTTGTGAGAAGAGATACCATCCCCAATGGAGAGGATCTACCCAAGAAATGGGCTACCCATGGTAGGATAGAGGATCCTGAGAAGGATCACCAGACAACTTTCTTTTCATATAAGGATCACTGACACCCTTTTGTTCTTTGTTATGCAGCTATCACCGTCTCACACCTCAGACTGTCTCCTGCTGCTAAAGAGAGGCTTGCTGCCTTTAAGAGACTCGATCCTGAAATCAGATCATTCAAGACAACCACCCAGGATTCACAAGAGGTATCCTCAGGTTCTGTCACAATGTCAAGTAAGTATCCAATTTTAAAATTCAAATAAACAGTTAAATATAAGTAGGATAAGGATACTTATCTTGTTTTGTTTGTGCAGGTGCTGGGAAATCCTCAAAGTCTGCTTCAAAGTTCAGCGTCACTGATCTTACCAATGTTAGATCCTCCAAGAAGAAAACTCATGCCAGCCCAACTGCTTCAATCCCCAAGGCACCCCTCAAAGGAAGGGGAGGAAAGAAGAGAAAAGCCTCCGAAGCTGAGGATCTGCAAGGTCTGCCCTTGATCCGCCAACAATTCCTTGACTACTTCAGTGAGGTAAGGATCATTGTCCCTGCTTGTATATCCTGCTTGTTTGAGGATCACCTGGTCCTGACTTATCCTTTATCCTTTTGCAGAAATTCGCTGAGATTGAGGATTACGTTGACCACGTTGAGGATCAGGATAGGAAGATTGCTGACCTCCAACAGGTTGCACTGCTAAAGGATCTCAAAATTGTCGACCTTCAGAAAGATCTCCAGAATGCCAAAAACGAGACGGCCAAGGTGTTGATCAACTTTGACTACGAGAGGCATGAGATCACCGAAGATGCCAAAGTCTCTGCCGCCATAGCAATGTACAAGACCAAACTGCAGATGGCCTTGGAAGCTCAGGATCCTAACTTTGACAGGAGCACCTGGGATGTGGAAGGCTGGAAGGCAAGGCTGGCTGAGCTGGATGATGAAGAGGAGGCTGAAGAGATCCTGACAATTGAGGCTGGAGGCAGTGGCAAGGATCAAGGTGGTGAAGCAAGTGGAGCCGGAGGTGGTGATGCAGCGAAGGTTTAGGCTGCGTGATTGGGCGATGATGGAAATTTCTAAACATAGCCGGAGCCCAATTTTTTTTTAGTTTGATGGTTGTTTTTGTTGAACAATTGATGGTTTGTACTTTGAACAATAGTTTTAGGATTAAGGATCCAGGATCCTTCAGACAATAGGTAGGATTGCAAATGGTGGAGGGATCCTCTATTTGGGGGATGAAGCCATTGTGATCCTGCCGCCTTCTAATCACCTGCATGCTAAGACCGCATAAACAATGGACACCCGTTGACAACTGATGTGTGTAAAATGCAACATATAAATCACATCAATTAAGGCATAAAACTAACCCTTTTTTAGTACTAATGTTGGAAAAAGAGTGTTTTTGTCTTCCTTTTGTATTTTCAGGATGAAATGAGCTCAAAATCACAAAAGAAGCAAAAAGACAACTAATTCTAGCATAAATACAAGAAAAGGAACAAAAGTAGACTGCCCGGACCCTCAACGGCACCTCCCAAGGCAAAGAAGAGAAAACAGAGACTGAACACGCCCCGTGTCCAGCGAACACGGGGGCGTGCCCAGGAAGCAGCAGAAAAGACAAACCAGTAGAAGCTTCCATTGCCCACCACGGGGCCGTGTCCAGCGGGTACGGGGGCGTGGTGAAAGTACAGCAGGCGCATTAATTGTAATTGCGAATTACAATTAATGAAGAGAGAGAATGTCAGACAGGCACGGGGGCGTGTCCAGCGGACACGGGGCCGTGCCCAGCCTTCTGTTCAGCCTATAAATAGGGGAGCTTGGTTTCATTCTCTTTCATCCCTTGGCACACCACCTCTCTCACACTTCATCCACCACCCACCACCACCATAACACCATCGTCCACCACCATCATCCATTATCCATCATAGAGTGTGTGAGTCGTCTCGGGATCCAAGATTGATAGTAAGAGTTCTTGACAATCAAGGCCATGTTTGCCTAAGTCTCTTACATCACTTGGTGAAGACAAGTGTTTAGTATAATACTTTTTATTTTTAATCTTTTGCACTTTTTATTTGGTTTTGTATTAATGACTTTAATAACTAGTTACTTATGTTGAAGGTGATCTTTCCTTATCGTTTGTCCGTGGTGTCTTGGCGTTATTTTACTGTCTATATAAAATAAAAGATTTTCACCATTCATATCTCCACGGTCAATATGGAGGTATGTTGGCTACCTGGTCGGGGGTTAAGGGAACGGTTTGGTAAGGGTCTTGCCCTTGTTCAGCGTTTAGAGGTCCTGCTTGGGACCTGGGTCAAATTTAGTAGGATCTCCTTCAATGCCCATAGGTATTGGATGGCGGGGATCCAAACTCTTTGACCCCCTCATAAGTTAACTACTATTAATACTATAACCCGGCTATTTAGGACTGTATCCCTGCTGACTCAGACTACTTAGCCGAGGGTAACGTCACCGCCGAAAGCGGGGCCTACCACAATTTGCATTAATAACTTAATTCATTATCTTTCAATAATCCGACCCTTTAGGATTGTATCCTTGCTGACTCAAACTACTGGGTTGAGGGTAACGTCGCCTTCAAAAGAGGGGCCTACTACAATAACTAAGATAATCTCTTAAACAAGTGCAAAAGTGCGAAAATAATCAAAGGTTATACTAATACACGTGTCGGATCCAAGTGATTCATCTTGTCTATCTGTTTTTTATTTTATTTTATTTTTCAGCATTTAGTTAGTTTTTATTTTTCTTAGTTTAAAACATTTTTCTCACTTTTTGATTTGATTAGACGTTGAGGATAAACCGGTATTAAAAGCTCTTGTGTCCTTGGACGACCTCGGTATCTTACCAACACTATACTACGCCCACGATGGGTGCACTTGCCCATATGTGTGTTTAGTGTTAGTAAATATCGTGTTTTATAAATTTAAAACTTGGCTAAAAGTGTAAAAAAGGGGCTTAAATATATATCAAAATTATAACACACTTCACGCACATCAAGTTTTTGGCGCCGTTGCCGGGGACACAAGGATTTTAAGAAAGTTAGGAATCAACGGCCTAATCATATTTTTATTTTTCTATAATTTTTTAGGATTTTTTCTTAGATTTTCAGCTTCTGCAGAGCTCAACATGGGGCCGTGCCTGCTGAACACGCCCCCGTGCTCAATCATTGGAACTGGCAATCCTGTTTTAAGTCAGACAGTAAGCTGAACACGGGGCCGTGTCCACTCAACACGCCCCCGTGCCCAAGATTCAGTTACTAAAAACAGAACCGTTAGATCCCGGCGGTTGGTAATTTCTGACACAAACATGAGTGATAGTAATTCTTTTTACTTTCGGCACTCTTATGATTTGTGGTGTCGATTATGTGGAGGCGAACATGAGGAATTAAAATGTTATTTTCTCAATTATAGGCCCCACTATATAGACCCACCAATTCCCTGTAACCTTAAGAGGGGCGAAAGTAAAAATAAGCACTATCTCTCCCTTGAATGCGCCCAGCCAGATATTCTAGGAGAAATGCTCCTTGACGAGTTATTTCAACTAGAAGAACTAATTCTCAATTGGTCAAAAGAACTTAGGAAGGATTTTATAGATCCATCCCAAGATGATGACCATGAGGAAATGTTGGAACCGCATTCCGACAACCTCGTTGCTCCCGAAAATACCTTCATACCTAGAAAAGACGTGGACGATAGTCGTCCCTGTGTCGATTGTGCCGTGAAGGACTCCCCATCGACTTCGTTCGATGCATACATAGACCTGAGCGATTCGGCATACACCTTCTTTAACGAGAGCCCGGAAAAGGGTTGGACTTGTCCACCTAGAATGAAAATAGGAATTACCCTCACCGATAACCTCTTGCGTTCTCGCCTTAGTATAGGACAATTAAGGTATCTTAGGCACTTTGGGGTTGTTCCAACAAATCAAGAACCACCCGATATAAATAAACTCCTTAGTAGCAACAAAACTCCATGAAACAGCCTGCCGACACGGGGCCGTGCCCGGTCAACACGCCCCCGTGTTCACTCAGAAGATTCTCTGCTGATTCTGTCAGAATACGGACAAAATGTGTCAGGATTTTCTCTGCACACGGGGCCGTGTCCAGCGAACACGGGGCCGTGTCCAGTGTGTTGTCGTTTTCTTTAAATGCAGCCTGAATCCTGCTCATTTTTTACCACTTCACCAAGCAGAGATTCCTGGGATCTTCACATATACCATCCTAGGTAAGTGCTAAAAGAAGGTTCCTAAGGACCATCTTGTCTTTTCCACTTTTGTTCATTTCTCCTTCTTCCAAAAATTTTTCAAACATCCCCTCCATGGAAGCTTGGAAACCCATGATTCCAATCTTCTATGTAAGGTTTGTAGGATTTTTGGCTGCAGATTCTTGTCTAAAGTTAGTTCTATAACTTTGTTTTAAATTATCTGAGCTTAGAACACGGTAAAAGTGTATTTAAATAATTTAAAAACCTAGAATCGTTAGACAAAAATCCTGCAGACAGCTGAACACGGGGCCGTGCTCACTGAGCACGGGGCCGTGTTCGAGGTACTGTTCTGCAAAAGTTTAGTTATCTTCGGCTTCTTTCGCAGAAAATGGCCAGCAGAAATAGCGGAACATCTTCGAGAAGTAACCGAAATGGAAGGAGGTCGTCCACGGCGGAGGATTCCCTAGTAAACTACGTTTACGCTTTGAGGGAAGCCATAGACGAGATGACGGGAGTGGAAGAAGCATTGGTGGACCGTATTAATCATCTGACGGTAGGTTTGGAGGGCTGCCTGCGAGAAGTAAACCTCCTGCACCAGAGGTTAAACCTTCTCGCATCCCCGCCTTTGGTTCCGGTGATAACCCAAAGGGCGTGGAATGTAGTACCCGAGGTCATCATTCCAGCCGAATGGCATGCCATGCACCAAGTGCCTCAACCAAGGGTGGTGCAAGGAGTCCCAGTGAGCATTCCTCCTCAAGACACAGAAGAGAATGAAGCTACCTTCTACCTCCCAAGGGAGATAGAAGAATGGCTTTGAATGACAACCGAGGAGCCATCGGCTAGAGAGTGTTACTACATCGGGAAGCTATTCCCGAAATTTTCCTAAATAAGTATAACCCTTATATAACCTCATGTATCCCCTAGTTGTTTAGCTAACTTAATGTAATATCTCTCTATGTTTGCAATATTATGATGGTTTTTAAGATTGATGGTTGTTTTGCGAATAAAACACACTCATGGTGGTAATGGATGAAAAAGGGAACGAGAAAAATGGAACCATGCACGAAGAACAGAGCAACCCGACACAAATCTCCATCACAGAAGGCTCAACACGGGCCGTGCCCAACCAACACGCCCCCGTGCTGAGCCCCCTACAGGAAAACACCCAGTTCAGGTAACTGGACACGGGCCGTGTTCAGCGGACACGCCCCCGTGTCCAGGCTTCTGTTTCAATTCTCTAATTTTTGTTACTGGCACTTGACCACGGGGCCGTGCCCGGTCACCACGGGGCCGTGTCCAGGATGCCAGTAACAAAAATCTTTGCTTTTTAAACCACTTTTACACATTCTAATCAACCAAAAACCTTATTTTTGGACACATTGAGGACAATGTGTAATTTAAGTGTGGGGGGATGCTAAAACCTTGAATTTTGCAAATCCTAAACACAAGCCTTACACAAAACTCTATTGGAACCGCTAAACACCCCAAATTTTTTCAAAAACTTTTTCATTTTTTTATTTTTATTTACTTGTCTTAGTTTAAGTTGGGAATAACAAGTTCTAAAAAGGTTATATTTTTACAAGTTTACAACCGATAGCGTCGTGATAACAAAGAACCAACATAAGAAAATTATGAAACGGCATAACAAGTCTAGTTAAAAATTCGATTATATATACTTGATCACATTAAAAACCCATTCCCACAAAAGTGAGTTTTGAGCCTTTATTGAGCATAAAAATATACATATTTAGATTAATTGCTCATTTTTCGTTTCTTGTGTGAATAGCCGCTGGGTTCTTACAAATCTAGAACTTGCCACGACAATACATTCCCGGTCCTTACCAACTAAAACCCAAGTAAGTAAATGATGGAGGCATTAGGACTAACCATTTTTTCTTTCAAAACCATTATTTTTCATTTTTTTTCACCTACCCAAAATCCGCCTAGATAGCCCCTTTGAGCCTAAACCTTTTCATTTCATTACCCCAAAACCCTTTTCACCCACCAAAAACCTTTTTTTATTTTTCACCCTTTATTTTAGTAACAAGCTCGGTTTTTCGTAAACTCGCCTTTTTATGTGATGAAAAAAAAAAACAACAACAACAATGATGAAGTCAAAAACAAACAAAAGCTATATAAAAGCTTGTTTGGAGAAATACTTCAAAATAAAAAGTCGCTAAAGACAAGGTATTTTACGAAAACCGACGCTTTTTACGATTTTTCGCCCTTTTTACTAACCACTAACCCAACCACCCACCTTTAACCCAAGCCTAACCCTTCACCCAAAAGTCCTCTTGATATTTACAAAGGTAAAAAGTTAAAAGGGAGGAGGATTGATTGCTTGGCAAGCCTATGGAAGGCGTAAGTTCCATGCCGCTCTCGAGTGATTCACTAAAAATATACACCTTCGGCCGAGTGTTGAGTGATCCCCCGTGACGTATGTGAACTTGTATATAAATGGAATTTTAATAAAGCATGCTATGCCCGAATAAGTAATTTATCTTATGAAACGTTCAAAATAAATCATAACGAATAAGATTGTAAATATATAAAAATAAAACTTACAAAGACCTTGGATTCCCGACACTCTAGGACAAGCTAAAAACCTTCTCTTCTACCTATTCCATTTGGGAGTGTAAGCCACATTTAAAGAGTTTTGCTTGAGGACAAGCAAAAGTTCAAGTGTGGGGGTATTTGATGTGTGTAAAATGCAACATATAAATCACATCAATTAAGGCATAAAACTAACCCTTTTTTAGTACTAATGTTGGAAAAAGAGTGTTTTTGTCTTCCTTTTGTATTTTCAGGATGAAATGAGCTCAAAATCACAAAAGAAGCTAAAAGACAACTAATTCTAGCATAAATACAAGAAAAGGAACAAAAGTAGACTGCCCGGACCCTCAACGGCACCTCCCAAGGCAAAGAAGAGAAAACAGAGACTGAACACGCCCCGTGTCCAGCGAACACGGGGGCGTGCCTAGGAAGCAGCAGAAAAGACAAACCAGTAGAAGCTTCCATTGCCCACCACGGGGCCGTGTCCAGCGGGCACGGGGGCGTCGTGAAAGTACAGCAGGCGCATTAATTGTAATTGCGAATTACAATTAATGAAGAGAGAGAATGTCAGACAGGCACGGGGGCGTGTCCAGCAGACACGGGGCCGTGCCCAGCCTTCTGTTCAGCCTATAAATAGGGGAGCTTGGTTTCATTCTCTTTCATCCCTTGGCACACCACCTCTCTCACACTTCATCCACCACCCACCACCACCATAACACCATCATCCACCACCATCATCCATTGTCCATCATAGAGTGTGTGAGTCGTCTCGGGATCCAAGATTGATAGTAAGAGTTCTTGACAATCAAGGCCATGTTTGCCTAAGTCTCTTACATCACTTGGTGAAGACAAGTGTTTAGTATAATACTTTTTATTTTTAATCTTTTGCACTTTTTATTTGGTTTTGTATTAATGACTTTAATAACTAGTTACTTATGTTGAAGGTGATCTTTCCTTATCGTTTGTCCGTGGTGTCTTGGCGTTATTTTACTGTCTATATAAAATAAAAGATTTTCACCATTCATATCTCCACGGTCTATATGGAGGTATGTTGGCTACCTGGTCGGGGGTTAAGGGAACGGTTTGGTAAGGGTCTTGCCCTTGTTTAGCGTTTAGAGGTCCTGCTTGGGACCTGGGTCAAATTTAGTAGGATCTCCTTCAATGCCCATAGGTATTGGATGGCGGGGATCCAAACTCTTTGACCCCCTCATAAGTTAACTACTATTAATACTATAACCCGGCTATTTAGGACTGTATCCCTGCTGACTCAGACTACTTAGCCAAGGGTAACGTCACCTTCAAAAGAGGGGCCTACTACAATAACTAAGATAATCTCTTAAACAAGTGCAAAAGTGCGAAAATAATCAAAGGTTATACTAATACACGTGTCGGATCCAAGTGATTCATCTTGTCTATCTGTTTTTTATTTTATTTTATTTTTCAGCATTTAGTTAGTTTTTATTTTTCTTAGTTTAAAACATTTTTCTCAGTTTTTGATTTGATTAGACGTTGAGGATAAACCGGTATTAAAAGCTCTTGTGTCCTTGGACGACCTCGGTATCTTACCAACACTATACTACGCCCACGATGGGTGCACTTGCCCATATGTGTGTTTAGTGTTAGTAAATATCGTGTTTTATAAATTTAAAACTTGGCTAAAAGTGTAAAAAAGGGGCTTAAATATATATCAAAATTATAACGCACTTCACGCACATCACCAACCCATGTGGACGGGCCACGTTTTGCTGGCAAAAACGTGGGTTGGCAACCTTGACAACTTTTGGTGGTTTAACGTTTGTTAATAAAATAACTTTAATCTTTTTTTGGCTTATCTTGTGTTGTTATCCTTGTTTGTCTTTTTAATTTTCTATTGTTTTGATGTATATTTGCTTAAATAAGAAATCTTAAATAAGTTAGATTGAAAACATTTAGGATATGATCCAGAATCAAATATCCTATAGTTGGAAAATCCCAAAAAGTAGTACATTTTAAGGATCACGAGTTTAGTTGTCAAATTACAAGGGTGCTTCAAATAAGCAATGAACAAAATTAGAATAGTTAAGGATCACACCTGAGGATCCAAGTTAGGATCCTAACCCTTAACACCATAACCAGGATAACTATAAGATAAACCTTAGAGGAAAGTAAGGATCAAGGATCCTTAGTTGTTTAACTTCATAGACCTAAAATAGAGCATAATTTGGGACTAAGCCAATATAAGATAAAAGCCAGCAACTGGGGACAAGCCCAAGGATAACTGGGGACAAGCCCAAGGATTAACTGAGGACAAGCCCAAGGATAACTGGGGACAAGCCCAAGGATAACTGGGGACAAGCCCAAGGATCGTATGTAAAGTGGAGTATGGCCCTAACTGGCGACTATCCAAACTTAGTGACATGAAAATGCCAAAACCTTAGCTAACGTGAAAACATTAGAAACCTTAGGAACGGATGTATGGTACGTCTACCATTATACGTAGGATCCTAGGCATAGCCAGTACAATGGAATTATCAGCCCCTAAAGCGAGTACTGGTCCCACTGCCATGAACTATACCAGGAGCATCATGCGCTACAGGCGGAACTGGGGTCAAGCCCAAATAACTGGGGTCAAACCCAAGGAACTGAGTGCTTCTGTGGATAATCAACATTTTGCTAAGGATACCTGAACTTTCAAAACTCAGAATCACGTGAGAAGTGGATAAAGGATGTAGGATCCTTATCCTTAGATGAGAAAGTAAGGGAATGAAATAGTTCAAGATTAGGATGTTACCAGAGTGAGGATCATTTGTGCTTTAAGGATCCTTCAAGGATACCCGTAATGTAAGGATCATCTGTTCTATGAGGATCCTGTTCACATGAAATATTTCTTCAAATGGACAGCATTCCAAGCTCTTGGTAGCAAATCACCTTCCATGGTCAGCAATCGATATGCCCCCTTTCCTGCCTCAGCTTCAATCAAGTAAGGGCCTTCCCATTTTGGTGCCAATTTTCCATCAGGAGGATTGGTGGTATTCTGAAATTCTTTCCTTAGTACCATATCACCAACTTGGAATTTCCTTATCCTGACATTCTTGTTGTAAACGCCAACCATTCTTTGTTGATAACTGGCCATCCTTATCCTAGCCAAATCCCTAATTTCGTTAATAGTATCCAGGTCTTGAACCAAGTTCTCATCATTTTCCTCAGGATCACGGATACTTGTTCTAGCAGTTGGAACCACCATTTCTGTAGGGATCACTGATTCTGCCCCAAACACCAAAGAGAATGGAGTTTGGCCTGTAGCATTCTTGGGGATTGTCCTATCAGCCCAAAGCACATAAGGTAGTTCTTCTGCCCATTTCCCTTTTTTAGATCCAAGCTTCTTCTTCAAATTGTTGATGATGATCTTGTTGGATGATTCTGCCTGACCATTAGCTTGTGGGTGGACTGGTGTTGATGTTATCATCTTAATCCCCCAGCTGTCACAAAAGTTAGTGGTTCTGCCCCCAATAAATTGGGAACCATTATCACAAATAATTTCAGAAGGAATACCAAATCTAGTTATAATATTTCTTTTAATGAAGGATATAACTTCCTTTTCTCTGACTTGGGCAAAAGCTTCAGCCTCTATCCACTTGGAGAAGTAATCAGTCATAGCTAGCATGAACACTTTTCCACCAGGTGCCTTAGGGAGCTTACCAACTATATCCATGCCCCATCTCATAAATGGCCAAGAGGAGGATATAGGATGCAAAAATTCAGCTGGTTGGTGAAGGATATTGCTGTGTCTCTGACAAGGATCACACTTCTTAGCATTCTCCACAGCATCTCTTTTCATAGTTGGCCAGTAGTATCCTGTCCTCAGGATCCTTGAGAATAATGCCCTGCCCCCAGTGTGGTTTGCACAATCTCCTTCATGAAAGTCTTTTAAAACTTCTTGGATTCCAGGATCCTCAATGCATCTTAAATATGGTCCTGCAAGAGATCGCTTATACAACATATTATTTAAAATTGTGAACTGAGATACCTTAATTTTGAAAGCCCTGGGGTTTTCTCCTATTGGGATCTCTCCATGTTGTAAGTATCTCATGATTGGGAGGATCCATGATCCTGATCCTGAATGAGATCGAGTATCCTCACTAGGGATAATTGCAGAATCCTCTCCTATTTCCATGGCCACATGATCCTCAATGGCAGGAGCCAGGATATGGATAATGGGGATACTTATATCCTCCGGGATCTTCAAAGATGATCCTAGATTAGCCAATGCATCAGCTTCTGAATTTTCCTCCCTTGGTACCTGTGTCAAACTAAAGGAAACAAAAGAGAGTGCCAATTCTTTGACTATCTCCAAATATTTGGTTAGTTTTTCACCTTTAACAGCATAGGATCCATTAAAGTGATTAGTGATTAACAACGAATCCACCTGTACCTCAAGATACCTGATCCCCATATGCTTAGCAAATTGCAAACCAGCTATCAAGGCTTCATACTCAGCCTCATTGTTAGTGGTTTGGAACTCACAAGCTATAGAGTGGGGTATTATGTCCCCCTGTGGCGATTTTAGTAGTATTCCAAGCCCTGTGCCTTTGACATTTGAGGATCCATCAGTATAGAGTATCCAAGGATCCTTGGTCTCCTCTAGCTGCTGGACTTCTAACTCAGCTTCCTTTTGTAAATCACTACTGAAATCAGCCACAAAGTCTGCTAATGCTTGGGATTTGATGGCTGTCCTAGGCTCATATCTTACATCGTATGCACTAAGCTTCACTGCCCACTTAGCCATCCTTCCTGACATTTCAGGTTTCCTGAGGACATTCTTAATTGGAAAATTAGTTTTAACAATAATGACATGAGTTTCAAAATAATGTCTCAATTTAGTAGATGCCATAATTAAAGCAAGGATAAGTTTTTCTAGGTGTGAATACCTGGATTCGGCATCAAGTAAACTCTTACTTACATAATAGACAGGATGTTGTGTACCTTCGTGATCCTTCACAAGGACTGCACTTACTGCTTTTAAGGATACTGCAAGATATAAGGATAGCACATCTCCTTTTTCTGGTTTCATCAAGGCCGGTGCTGAGGATAGGTAATCCTTGAGAGCTTTTAAGGCATTTTCATGCTTCTCAGTCCACTCAGATTTCTTGTTTTTCCTTAGGATATCATAGAATTCCTTGCACTTCTCTGAGGATTTGGATATAAATCTGTTCAAAGCTGCTATCCTGCCTGTTAGCCTCTAGACATCCTTAGCATTGGCAGGAGATTTGATATTCACTAAGGCTTTGATTTGTTCTGGACTAGCTTCAATGCCTCTCTTGGTCACCATGTATCCTAAGAATTTACCTGCTTTAACACCAAAGTGACATTTTGAAGAATTAAGTTTCATATTATATTTGTCAAGGATATCGAATGCTTCCTCCAAGTCCCTTAGGTGATCCTCAGCCTTTACGGATTTTACCACCATATCATCTATGTAAACCTCCATAGTTTGTCCAATCTGATCCTTGAACATCATATTCACCAGCCTTTGATAAGTTGCACCTGGAGTCATAAAGGCCGTATCCTCTTGATCAGATGGTTCCATCTGAATTTGTTGAAATCCAGATGAAGCATCCATAAAAGTTAACAGTTCATGACCCGCCGTTGCATCCACCATGGAGTCAATGTGGGGTAATGGGAAAGGATCCTTGGGACATGCCTTATTTAAATCTGTAAAATCGACACATACCCTCCACTTTCCATTTTTCTTTTGAACAACAACCACATTGGCCAGCCATCTTGGATATTTGACCTCTCTAATCATACCTGCTCGGAGCAATTTCTCTACCTCTTCCTGGATAATGGCATTTCTTTCCGGTGCAAACTTCCTCCTTTTTTGATGGATTAGTTTGAATGACCTGTCAATGCCAAGTTTGTGAGTGATAATATCCTTAGATATACCTATCATATCCTCATGTTTCCATGCAAATGTAGTTTTTCTCCTTTTGAGGAAGGATATGAGGTCTTCTTTCATTTCGCCAAGGATCCCTGATCCGATATAGATTTTGGATTCGGGATCACCAGAATCCATGAGGATCTCTACTACATCCTGCTCTCTTGCCTCCAAGACATCCTTTGGAGGATACTTTGATTGCTATTGCTCCCTTGACTTCGAGGCTGGTTTCATCGATGAAGTGTAACAGTTCTTAGCTTCCTGCTGATCACTATCAATCTTCACTATTCCCCAAGGGCTAGGGAGCTTCACACATTGATGGTAGGTGGATGGGACTGCCTTCATGTCATGTATCCAAGGCCTGCCAAGGATAACATTGCAACAAGATAAACAGTCAATAACACAAAATTTTTGATAATTATGTAATCCTTCGACATAAATTGGGAGTTTGATGTCCCCCAGAGTATTCTTAGTCTTGCCACTGAATCCCACGAGCACAGAGGATCTCGGTATGATATCTGATTCGGGGATACCCATCTTCTTTAGAACATCAAGCTGAATAATGTTCACTGAACTTCTTCCGTCTATAAGGATCCTGCGGACAAAATGGTTAGAAATAAAAAGAGTGATAACTAAACCATGGTGATGAGGATCCTGAATGTCCACACGATCATCCTCATCAAAAGTTATGACTTTTCCTTCGGAGACACTGGTCGTTCGGATAGGTTTTTCTCCATTATCCATTTTGGTTTCCTTTGCATACCTTTTAGCTGCTGAGAAGGATGTGCCACAAATGTCTGATCCTCCAAAAATAAAGTTTATTACTTGTGCATCTGATGGAGGGGCCGGAGCTTTCTCAGGGATCCTTTCAGGATCCTGAGTCCTTGACTTTTTTCTCCCCAATAATTCTTTCAAATGCCCCTTGCTCAACAAATATCCAATTTCTTTTCTCATTGCAATGCATTCTTCTGTGAGATGCCCAAAATCTTCATGGTATGCACACCACTTTGATTTATCTTTAGTTGCAGCTGGTCTGTCATTTTTCCTGGGCCATCTAGCTTTATCACCTAAGTTCTGCATCGCAAGGATTAGTTCATTGTTATCAACAGAAAAACAATATTCAGAAATTGGAGATAATCCTCATCATCCTCTTCTTGATCAACAACATGCACGTTCTGGTTATTAGATTTGTTATAGGATCTGAACTTGTTGTTCTTGAACGAGGATCCTTGCTTTTCTTGTTTTGAGGATCCTGCTAATCTCTCTTGGATCCTCTTATCATCCTCTAACCAGATGAACCTGAGTGCCCGGGTTCTTACCTCATCTAGGTTCCTGCATGGTGTCATAACAAGATCATCATAGAACAATGAATCCCTAAGTAATCCCATTTTAAAGGCCTCAACAGCCGTGGCTATATCCAGGTTAGGAATATCTAAGGATTCTTTACTAAATTTGGTAATGTAATCCCTTAATGATTCATTATGACCCTGGGTTATCCTATATAAATCACTAGTTAAGCGTTCAAATTTTCTACTACAAGAAAACTGACTATTAAATAGGTTAACTAGGTTAGCAAATGAGGTAATAGAGTAGGGGGAAGACTTAGCAGCCATTTGAGAGCTGATCTAGTAAGAGTGGATCCAAATCCTTTGCACAAACATGCTTCCTTTAACCTTTCTGGAATTGGATTGATCTCCATCCTCTCCCGGTATTGTGCTACGTGTTCTTCACGATCCGTTGAACCATCATACAATTTCATGGTTGGCACGTGGAACCTTTTGGGTATCTCAGCATCACAGATTGGTGGTGCAAAACGAGATATCTTATGGATCCCATCCGCCATCTCTGGGATAGGTTTGACCACTCCTGGAACACTTGATATCATATCCTTTAACTTCTGCAATTCTCTAGCCATGGCATGATTGATATCTGTATCCTGCATGAATCCATGGTTAGTAGTAAGAGAATTGTTAAAAGTGTTACCTCCCACCGGGTTCAAATTAGTAACTCCGGATGTGAACCCATATTGTTGAGACTCTGGAATGATCGAAGGACCAGTAGAAGCAATGGTCTGCATCGGAATAAAATCTCCCTGATGGACATCTGAACTTCCTGTTTGCAAACTCCTTAAGGATCCTGGCATCTGGAAGGATCCTTGAAACTGGGATGATCCTGGAACAAAGGAGGATCCTTGAGCCTGGGATGATCCTAGAACAAAGGAGGATCCTTGAACCTGGGATGATCCTGGAACAAAGTTGGATCCTTGAACCTGGGATGATCCTGGAACAAAGGAGGATCCTTGAACCTGGGATGATCCTGGAACAAAGGAGGATCCTTGAACCTGGGATGATCCTGGAACAAAGGAGGATCCTTGAACCTGGGATGATCCTGGAACAAAGGAGGATCCTTGAACCTGGGATGATCCTGGAACAAAGGAGGATCCTTGAACCTGGGATGATCCTGGAAACGACCAGAACCCTTGAACCTGCTGTACTCCTGAGTATCCTCCTGAACTCGTGAAGGATCCCATATGTTGAGGATAGGATCCTGTTGGCTGGAAATATGAACCTGATGCCTGAGTCACTGTTGTTGATCCGTAGTGCACTCCTTTTGGTCCTCCCACATATTGAACATCTGGAGCCACTGAAGGCTGAGAAGTTATCACCGGAGTATCAAAATTCAGAGATCTGGGCACCAGTGGGGAATGATCCTCTGCCGGTTTCTTTTGTTTCTTGAGGTCTCCGATTTCTTTGAGAATCCTTTCGTTGGTCTTATCCTGCTGCTGTATATGCTCCTTCATCTGCAAAATCAAAGTAAACACGTCACTAGTAGTAGGAGTATAAGAAGCAGAAGAAGTTGGGGGTTTTGAGAAAATGGGAGTTGGTTTCTTCTCAGCATTTTTCTGAGACCAGCAGGTGGTGGAGGCAAAGATGGAATGCCCTAAGATGAATTGACCGCAGACATCGCAGTAGAAGTATTCTTTGATGATGAAGCCATATATTTGAATGCAATGAGCCGGAATGATCACAAACAGAAAAACTTCTTAGGAATGAAGCACCAATGGCCCCACGGTGGGCGCCAAACTGTTTTGGTCAAAAATCTGATGAGGATAATACAACCAAACTCTTTGTTACGGGGTATGATGCTTGAAATGAGGAACAATGATAAGGATCACTTGGATGATATTTGCACAAATGACACAAGGATTTATACGAGGAAAAAGCCCTTGATCAATGAATGATCTCCGGCATAAAAAACCTCAGGTGATGGAAACTACCGATCACCAAGTTCAAATTAATCAACAAACGTTTACAACTTCAGATAGTAACGAGCTAGGTACAAGGATCACTATGTAACGTGCAAGAATGTGTGAAAACTATTAAATGTTCTGCCGTATGCTTGAGAGTGCAGTTGTATGAGTGTGTGTAACTGAAATTAGCTAAGTGTTTTTTCTACTAGCTCGTTACCCCTTTTAAAAATAGAAGTTAACTATGCTAACTAACTATCCGAAATTTGTGCCATGCTTCCACGTTCTCACCAACGTCCATTTCCGGTCAAACGTGTGCGAAATAGCCGTGGAATATTCCCTAATAACGTTGCCAAGACTAGGTCCAACTTGTTACTCCTGCAAAACAATACGAAATTCAAAAGAAACAATTGTTAGTATAAGGATCCTTAGGGTGATCCATGATCCTGATCCTGAAGCACTTTTGAGGATCACTATCTGTCACAAAAGTAAGGATCACTAACAGGATAACACATGAGGATCATAGGTCATTAAAAATCCTGCCCTAACACCAATGACTGCGGGTTGATTGCCCAAGGCAGTTCGTAATACACACTCACCACTGTGAGCCATGTAATTAATTGTCCTTAACAACCCCTGAGTGAACAGGTGCTGAGTCCAAACTATAGTACTATCATTGCTAAGGCAGGTAGACAGCATTCCATGTGTAAACATAACAAACAAGCATTCATTAAGTCACGTATAACATGCGCTAACGGTTAGCATTAAAGTATTGCGTAGTGTATTCAATGTGATTTAGAATAAGTAACGTATGTAACACCCAAAAGTGCGTAAAGCAAAAAGGGTTCGAGTATACTCACAGCGATGATGGATTGAAGGGAGCGCTAGAGTAAGATTAGCCTGATCAGAACGATAGCAATAACGATAAGCGGCGCGTAAAACGATACAAGTGTAAATCGATCAGACGGTAATCCGATCGGGTGACCATGCGATTGGATTGTTACCTCGTTTGGGATGGAGGTGTTTGTGTATAATGTCTTGTCTTTTGAAGTTTTTGTTGTAGAATTATGAAAACAGAGAAGTATCTCTACCCTTCAGGTCGGTCGATCGAACGGCTGTTTAATCGGACGACGATCCGATTGGCGAGGCTTCTCAAGTTGAGAACAAGTTCACCGCAGGACGGTCACCCGATCGGATGGCTGGTAATCCGTATGCATTGAACATGTTGAAAATTGTTTAAGTGTTGAAGTCAAAACATCACATGGTCGGGTGATAATCCGATCGGACGGCAATCCGTTCGACGTTAAAACCTCAAAAGTTGAAATAAAAGTTAAGTGTGGGACCCAAGGTGCAAGCCGATCAGGTGGTTGTCCGGCCGGGTGGCAATCCGATCGGACGGTAATCCGTCCCAAATGACCTGATCGTCTTTATACTTGGTTGTTTTGATAGTTTGCATTTTCTCGAGACTGTATGATAACGTGTCAAACAACAGAAACCTCGTCAAGACTTAGTGGCCCGATCGGACAGGAATCACCCTAGTCCGACCAGTTAACTGACGGTGTTCCATGTTTAACCCGAAATCATTAATCTCTTGGATAGAATCCAGATCTTGAACCAACACATCACCAAGAAGGAGTTGAAGATTAGAACAAGCTCCAATTCTATCGGTTTTGAGTGTATTGAGTGTAAAAGAGTTGAAAGAAAGTTAGAAAACCATCTTTCAATCCTTTTCACCTTGAATATGTTCAGATCTATGAAAGATCTTTGTTTATTCATGTGGAAATCATTCAGATCTAAGTTGTTCCTGGTGGATTGATGCCAAAACATGAAGTTCTTATGAACACCATGATGACATCGTCCTAGAACACCTCAAATCTAGTGATTTCACGGTTAAAAGTTAAGATTCAAAAGATAGAAAGGTGTAGGAGTGCATGTAGATCAAGAAAGTACAAGATTTAGGTTGAAAACTTACAAGAAACGCGAGAAATCTGAAGAAAAGTGAGCTGGAGCGAGCTAAGGGAGAGAGAGCTGTCAACATCAAGTGATGTTGACATATGAGGGGTATTTATAGGGTTTCCATAAAAGGAAAGCGGGGGTAAATGGTTGGTCGATAGGGTGGCAGCTCGATCGGGTGGCACCTCGATCGGCTGGCCACTCGATTGGAGTGACTGGCGTGACGAGTTTTGCGGTTTCGATTCGCGTGTCGAGCGTTGCGATGCGATAAAGTTTCTCATCAAATTACTTTTAATCCCAACTACTATATCTAACATACAATCATCATAATTAACTTGCGTTTAGCGTCTGCGATTCGATTGCGATTGATTTGCGATTGCGTTTCTATTGATCACCACAACATACATAAATAAACATGCACAAGTAACACATAAGGCACACACAAGTAAAACAATACCCAGAACGCGTAATTTGAGTTGCGAGTGCGATTGCGATAAGCGATAAAGTGATAACACATGCGATAAACATCGATTAAACCTAGATTATTAATAAGTACTCCACATAATACAACTAACGTAAAGCATAAAATAGACTATCTACAAGTCAAAGAAGTCAAAATAGGAGTTGAGCAAAGAGTGACAGATCACAATTAGCAATCTTGTCTCCCTTTGACTTCAATCTTGACTTTGACTTTCGAAACACGGGGTATTACACTAGCCGCCACCTCTCACCTTCACACACACTTTCTCTCTAATATATCATATATACACATGTACATGCATAACACATGTATTTAACTGATTATCGGGTATTTTATTTCAAGTTTTATCTGCGTTTTAAGGCGTTTAAAATTATTTTTAGTATTTTATAAAAATAAACTCACCAAGATATTACTAAATGATATTTTGTTCACCTAAACTGGCTGCGTCGTCTGCGTTTTGCAGTATACGCACTGTATTGCGCAGTACGCGCTTAAATTCGCAAAACGAGATTTTAAGCGTTCTAACTAATTTTTCTTCACAAATACGATTAAAAATAGGGTTTTAATCATAACGGAATATTTTTCGGATTTTAACGTCATCCGGACAGTCACCGACGTTCGTTTCGCATTTTGTTCGTTACGCGATAAGCGTTTAACTTATTATTGCCAATGTAATTTTTAGAAAAGTTTGAGTTTGTCAAACTTTCAAACACCTCAAATTTGTGTCCTATTTAATAATTTAGTGCCTACATATACTCATAACACATGTCATACTAGTACAGTGCCAGCTCAGAATAGCTGGGTGTCACAAGAAAGACGTGTGTTATTCACTAGTTTTTGCCTCGTCCGCGTTGCGGGCACTAACCCGAATATTTATCTCTCATAATATGTACGTCTGTGTTTTGTTTACTTGTACATACACTCCTAACACGATCTCAGAAAAAAATTACATCGAGTCAGCCAATTAAAACAAAACACTACAATACTTTAAAAAAAAAACTAAGGAAAGACTAAATTTTAAACTTTGGGCAAAATTGTAACTTTTTAAGAAAAATGAGCGTGTGCCAGGTAGCCTCCTGCCATGAATAAAAATTACTCCGAGTCAACCAATTAAAAAAACACTATAATAGTTTTGTCAAAAAATAAAAACAAAAACGATCGCATAGCTGTAATTTTGCACCGAGGGCAAAATCATAATTTGACAGGAAAAAAAACAAAGCGATGGCAAAACTGTAAATTTGAACTGAGGACAAAACTGTAATTTAGCTAGGAGGGGGGAAAACAAAACCAATGGCAAAACTGTAAATTTAAACTGGATAAAATCGTAATTTTGCTAGACCAATGGAGAAGTGTCAGGCAGCTAGCTGAGAGTATTCTCCTAGCTTGTAAATGTATATATAGTAAATTAGGCTAGAGGGTGTGGTACAGGGGCGGACCTATGTAGGATCGAGGGATTGCCCGGGATGCCCCTCAACTTTCTATACAAAGTGTAATTTTTTTCTTAATCTTCGTTTTTTGTATTGAGGATACGCCTGAGCAAATATTAGGATACCCCTAAATATAGATGAAGATAAGATGAAACAAAATTTCCAGTCGATGGAAACGAAAATTCCTGGTCGACTGAAAGTTATTGCAGAACCATTTAGATGTTTGGAGAAGATGAAGAAGTTGTTATTATTATAATAATAAGCATTGAGAACATAAATGGAAAAGTAGACAGGAGCATGATGTTGTTTAATGTTTACTAGGTTAAAACCCCGTGTATTACACGGGTTGCATAAATATGATTTTATATAATAAATATTAAAAAGTTATATTTAAAAAAAAATCGTATATTACACGTGTTGAATAAAATTTAATGTCATATGTTAATACAAACAGTCTACTTATTATAACATTTTACCTAGTTTTTTTTTTTGCATAAAATATAATTTTATATAATAAATAATAAAAAAGATATATCTTTACTTTGTTAAATATGTATTCTTAACTAATTTTTTGTTTTAAATTATTATTATTATTATTATTTAATATAAGAGATAAATAGGAAAATAAGGTGAGAAAGCACATTTTATATAATAAATAATAAAAAGAGATATTTTTAAAAAAATTCGTATATTGCACGTGTTGAATAAAATATAATGTCATATGTTAATACAAACAGTCTACTTATTATAACATTTTACTTAGTTTTTTTTTTTTTTTGCATAAATATAATTTTATATAATAAATAATAAAAAAAGATATATCTTTACTTTCTTAAATATGTATTCTTAACTAATTTTTTGTTTTAAATTATTATAATTATTTAATATAAGAGATAAATAGGAAAATAAGTTAGAAAACACCAAAAAATGACACGTGTCCAAAAAATTTTTTTATTTATTAGTATAGGAAGATTGGTCCAAGTAGGTATTCATACTTCAACAATTTATTTGTCTCTCCTTCCAATAAAATGCCTCAATTAAGTCCTTTTATGTATTTATTTTTATTTGAGTTTTATAAATTCTTACTGCTACACCATAGATGTATACATCTTATTTATTATTATGTATTTATATTTATGTTCAAACGTAAATTTAATTGTGTGTATAATAATCCATTACTTTATATTCTATAAGTTAGATAATAATAACTTATACTAATCTGCTCTAAATTTTAAATTTTCCAGAGATTAGAAATATAGATATCGGTATTATTATGTATTTATATTCAGACATAAATTTTATATTTTTATGATTTTTGGTTTTGATACGAGTCGCTTTTCATACTTCCAATTATATCTTATCTTAAAATATCATATTATAATCTCGAAATCTTACTACTAACTGTTTTTTTTATTTAGCCCGTGTAATACATGTGTCTGTAACCTAGTAATACATATATAGAGTAGGAGTTCTGAGGAAAGTGTGTTTTTCCTAGAAAGTCTAGGAAGCGATCTGGGCCCTCCGATTGGTGTTTTTAATGGCGTAGATCAAATGGATGACATTTTCGTAATATCTGAGTTATATAATTAGAGACTTTTAATATAGTGAGGGTATTTTGGTAATTGGAAATGTTTTAAATCAATCAAGAAACTGCCATATCAATAACCAATCCCTAAAATCATGGGATTTCCCCTCTTTCTCTCTCTCTCTCTCTCTCTCTCTCTTTCTCTCTCTCTCTCTCTCTCTCCCTAACCGAACCAAAGAAGAACACTATCTACGCAAGATATTCAAACTGGTTGTCCTAATATTAACCGAAAGACTATTAATTTAGGGAAACATTTTAGAGCACATTTACAGCTAGATGAAGGAGACGTAAGTTATTTTCATACACCACTTTTTTCGTATTAAATTAGTTTACACATTAAAAAAACATGTATTTGATTTTGGTTTATCTACATTTTTGAGTGTAGGTATGTGGTACATGTGTTTTCCAAGGATCATGTGACAGGGCCTTGCTGTTAAAACACAGCGTCAAGAAATCTTCTTGCTGTTAAAACACAGTGTCAAGGAAATCTGCTTGCTGTTAAAACACAATGTCAAGAAATCTGCTTGCTGTTAAAACACAGTGTCAAGAATCCTCCAGCAATTTGCTTGCTGTTAAAACACAGTGTCAAGATGTGCTCCAGCAATCTGCTTGCTGTTAAAACACAGCGTCAAGAAATTTGCTTGCTGTTAAAACACATTGTCAAGAAATCTGCTTGCTGTTAAAACACAGTGTCAAGAATCCTCCAACAATCTGCTTGCTGTTAAAACACAGTGTCAAGAATCCTCTAGCAATCTATTTGCTGTTAAAACACAACGTCAAGAAATCTGCTTGCTGTTAAAACACAACGTCAAGAAATCTGCTTGCTGTTAAAACACATTGTCAAGAAACACAGCGTCTTGTACGATTTAAATTGAAACTGTCAATTTGATTTAAATGGAATATTAAGTTTCCATAATTTTCTGGTTAGTTAGTTATCCTAATAAAATAATCCATAATTAAAATAATATTCAAATTACACAATTGCCCTTTTAGTTAAAATCCTTCAATGCCACATGTCGCGTTCTTATTGCTTCCTAGACTTTCTAGGAAAAACACACTTTCCGCAGGAACCCTATTCTATATATATATATAGATATATATATATATATGTATATATATATATATATGTGACAACTCGAACTTTAGACTTACTTTGATGTAACGTTACGTGCCTATATGACACTTTGAGTTAATGAATGTTATGATGTATGTGCACGAAATGTGATTATATGAACTTGAACGATTAATTGAAAGTATGATTGTTATGCTTTGTGTATGTAATGTATGTATGTATGGTTATAACCCGGTCGCACAACAACACACCCACACTTGACCGCACAAGCCTTTGGGCTACACATTGTTTACGGACTATAGGGCAGCCCATGTTAGGGTTCGGCCCACACACACATCACACGCATAACCCTTAGGGAGTAGTAACCATCTCCTATTTTCTTAACAAAACATAACACACACAAGAACCCTAGACTCTTTCTCTCTCTCATTTGCTTGGAACCCGGCGGCACACACACACCCTTTCCAACCGAAGATTCATATTACTCGGATCATCCTTACTACTCGTAATCCAGTTAGTGTGATTATTGTTTGTATTGATAGATGACATGTTGTTTATACGAATTTCATGATTATATGTTTGATCGGATTGTTTTGATTGTATGTGGTAATAATAGAATACATGGTTGTTGATGATGTTATGATCTTTACGTAGAACCGGATGTACGGATATATATATATATATATATATATATCGGCTGTAATGTGATTATGTGAATCGGCTGCCATGATATATGTTCTAGATCGTAGTCATGCGATAGTGTTCTAGCCGAATCGGATATGATGTTTGATTGATGTTGATGTTCATGCAAATCGGATATGTTTAAGTGTTTCGATAGGTTGTTCTTGATTATGAGTTGTTATGATTCAATGAATTGTTAGGGTTCATGTGGATTAAATGTAAATTGGTTGATTTGATCGGATATTGCTTGAATGGAAAACTGTTAGTATTGTTAATTGATTGTGGTTAATTTGGAAACTAATGATAGTTGTAACCGATTGCTTATTTCACAGAAATTATTAACTGATCGCACAAGACCAAACGCACAATCCATTTTAGTCTTGCCTGATCGCACAACATCTTGTGGATCGCACAAGCTGGTGCGGATCGCACAAGATGTTGGGCCACACACTTATACTGAACTGTTGTTGACTGTTGGGCCACAAAGCCCATTTCCTGATCGCACAACCCAGCTGGATCGTACAAGATCAGCTGGATCGCACAATGTCTTTGGTATGTTAATTTTGGGCCGAGTATGTTTATGTTTGAACTGTTAAACTGTTTGCGGGTTGTTGGGCCGGGAATTAGTGGGCTTAGACTTGTACATCGCACAAACTGATTTGGGCCGGACAGCCCAAGTACCCAGTCGCACAATGTTGACGGATCGTACAAGCTGGCCCAGTCGCACAAGATCAGCTGGATCGCACAAGTCACATGTCTTATTTAACTGTTGGGCCGGATGGTTTATTGGGTTGGGTTGTCCGATCGCACAACACAGGCCGGACCGCACAAGTCCACTTATGGGTTATAATTGGGCCGCACATGTTGTTGAATTACTTAAACTAATATTGGACCAATTCCTATTTTCACAAGTTGGATATGTTATGCTCGTTAACCATGTTACATGTTTGCCATGATTATTACATGCACGTTATCTGCTAACTTATGTGATACAAACGTGTATTATTTGAAGTCAAAACCTGACTTGTATGGTAACCCTGATAGGACGTGGTTGACCACCTACTAGCTTACCTGTACTTTTTGTGTACCTGCCGAGCAAACCAAGGTGAGTTCACACAGCCAAGGCATGGGATTCCCGGGTTGGGAATTGGGTTGGAATGTTTGTTAAGGAATGATTACTCGTACTTACGCAATCACTAGACTACAGACCATCGTCCTCAGGATAGTCAGGACACTTACGTAAAACCTACGTAAACTAGTATCTACCATTGTCTCCCGGGTCGGGAGGACACTTACGTAAATCCTGCGTAACCTAATACCCACTACTGTCTTCCGGGTCGGAAGGACACTTACGTAAATCCTACGTAAACCCCACGCGTACCACTGTCCTCGGGGAAGGGCACTCACGTAAATCCTGCGTGACCTAGTACGTATTCCTGTTCTCGGTTTAAGAAGAACACATGGTTGTAAATAGTCTAGTAAGTACCATAATGGGAATCCCCCATTGTTAAGGATAAATGTGAGAATCCCTCACCAATAGTATATACTTGTATGGGAAGCCCCCACTAGATGAACTTACATATTACTGTTACGAACTTACTTTCTGTGAACTCGCTCAACTAGTTGTTGATTATTTGCTGCATGCCTTGCAGGGCCTTAGGTACTTACGGAGCTTGCACAAGGAGGAGCAGGTCGTTGTGGGCAAATGGATCGTGATTACTTATGTTACTTCATACATTAATACTTATGATTGGGTTTTCACATTAATGCTTCCGCTACACTTAAATTATGTTGGTTTGATAAACACCTTTCGTATTGATGGATATTTATTACTATTTATTACATGTTCAATATGATTGGTGGCTTGATCCTGGCCATGTCAC
This sequence comes from Helianthus annuus, assembly GCF_002127325.2. Lineage (NCBI taxonomy): Eukaryota > Viridiplantae > Streptophyta > Magnoliopsida > Asterales > Asteraceae > Helianthus > Helianthus annuus. Next base: position 72,899,328 of record NC_035449.2, read on the forward strand.
GCTCCCAAGCGGTGATACTCCACAGGTGGATTTTGGGGGTGTGACAGATTGGTATCAGAGCCATTGGTTATAGAGAACTAGGTTTTAATATGGGGAAACGTTTTTATTAAAACCAGACTATAACCAGAACAGTGCTCTCAACGATCCACAACGACGCTTCGCTCCACGTGCAAGACTCGACATCCTAGGTAATAAAGTTTATGTTTATTGCCTGTTTGCTAGAACTGCTTAGAACTTTGCTCGCATTACGCTTAGATACACATGACTTTATTACATGAGAATACCTACGTGCTTACACTTTTCTGTCATCGCCCTACTCGCGAACCACTCTCACTTACGTTACATTTACTATGAAGATCATGTCTGGACAAATTAACATGACTCAAGCCCAGCTAGAGGCTCTCGTTCAAGCTCAAGTTGCTGCGGCACTTGCAGCTGCTCAAGCAGGTCAGCACGCGCAGCAACAAGTTTGCACCTTTAAGAACTTCATGGACTGTCGTCCAAGTACTTTCAGCGGCACAGAGGGGGCAGTGGGACTCCTCCACTGGTTTGAGAAGCTCGAGTCTGTATTCGAGATGTGCGAATGCCCTGAGGCTCGCAGGGTGAAATACGCCACTGGCACGCTAGAAGGAATAGCACTAACTTGGTGGAACGCCCAAGTTCAGATCTTAGGGTTGGCAGCTGCTAACGCCACCCCATGGAACGACTTCAAGGAACTTATCAAGCGTGAGTACTGCACAAGGGATGATATCCACAAGCTGGAAAATGATCTTTACCACCTGAAGATGACGGGGTCAGAGATAGAAGCTTACACGAAGCGATCAAACGAACTAGCTATTTTGTGTCCTACCATGGTAGACCCTCCTATCAAACGTATCGAGTTATACCTCAAGGGTCTAGCCTCAGAAATTCAGAGCCACGTTACGTCGGCTAACCTGGATAACATCCAAGACATCCAGCGTCTTGCTCATCGCCTCACGGATCAGGCGGTGGATCAGAACAAGTTGCCCAAACGCATCAGTGCTACCACTTCAGCCACTACTCCCACTACACCCAGTGACAACAAAAGAAAGTGGGATGGGGATTCAAGCAAAGGTTCAGCAACAGTTCAATCCCAAGCTCAGCAGCAGAAGACTGATCACTACCAGAGTCCTGGTCAGCAATCCTCTGGTGGTCATAGACAGAGAAGGTATCAAGGGTTCCACCCTAAGTGTCACAACTGCAACAGGCATCACAGCGGCCAGTGCAACAAGGGTCGTTGTCAAAGATGTCTCAAGATGGGTCACGAGGCCAAAGACTGTAGGAGCCCACGGCCTGCAAATCAGAACCAGCAACCGCAACAACCAGCTCCACAGAACCCACAGCAGCAGCAGCCACAGCGTGGAAACCGGGGATGTTTCCAGTGTGGGGCTGAAGGTCATTTCAAACGCGACTGTCCTCAACTGAACCAGAACCAGAATCGCAACAACAATAACCAGGGCAACGGGAACAACAACGGTGGGAACAACAACAATAATGGCAACGAGGCTAGGGGACGCGCTTTTGCGCTAGGTCGAGGAGACGCAATGAACGATCCCAATGTGGTTATGGGTAAGTTTCTCCTTGACGATATTTATGCTACTGTTTTATTTGATTCGGGTGCGGATACAAGCTATATGTCTGTGAAAATGTGTCAACTGCTAAAACGTGCACCAACACTTTTACCCACCAAACATGTAGTAGAGTTAGCTAACGGTAAAAGTCTAGAAGCCACGCACGTAGTTCAAGGTTGTAATCTTATCCTAGCTGGTCAAGCTTTCTCTATCGATCTCATTCCCATAGTTTTGGGTAGCTTCGACGTCGTTATAGGGATGGATTGGCTATCCCAACATCAGGCAGAGATCTTATGCAGTGAGAAGATCATTCGTATTCCACGTTCTGGTCAAGAACCTCTCGAAGTCCAAGGCGACAAGAGTGGTGCTGTAGTTGGTATCATCTCTTTCTTGAAGGCTCAGAGGTGCCTGCGGAAGGGTCACACCGCAATCTTGGCACTCGTTACAGACGCATCAGCAAAAGAAAAGAAATTGGAGGATATTCCAATTGTACGCGATTACCCTCAGGTGTTTCCTGAAGACTTACCTGGCTTACCGCCTCACCGTCAGGTCGAATTTCAAATCGAGCTCGCTCCAGGAGCAGCACCCATAGCTCGCGCACCATATCGTCTAGCTCCATCAGAATTGGAGGAACTGTCAAAGCAGCTACAAGAGCTCTTGGAAAAGGGCTTCATTCGTCCAAGCTCTTCGCCTTGGGGAGCTCCAGTACTATTTGTGAAAAAGAAAGACGGTAGGTTCAGGATGTGCATCGACTACCGTGAACTCAACAAGGTGACGGTGAAGAACCGTTATCCTCTTCCGCGCATCGATGACTTATTCGACCAGTTGCAAGGGTCGTGTTACTATTCCAAGATAGATTTGAGGTCGGGGTACCATCAGCTGAGAGTCCGGGATGAGGACGTCTCCAAGACTGCATTCAGAACTCGTTATGGCCACTACGAGTTCCTTGTCATGCCGTTCGGGTTAACGAACGCGCCTGCCGTATTTATGGATCTTATGAACAGGGTGTGCAAACCCTATCTTGACAAGTTCGTCATTGTTTTCATCGACGACATTCTGATCTACTCCAAGAGTCGGGAGGAACACGAGCAGCACCTACGCCTTATTTTGGAACTCCTTCGGAAGGAACAGTTATACGCTAAGTTTTCGAAATGCGACTTCTGGCTTCGTGAAGTCCACTTTCTAGGCCACGTAGTGAACAGGGATGGGATCCATGTTGATCCATCCAAGGTAGACTCGATCAGAAACTGGCTTGCACCGCGTACGCCAACGGAAATACGCCAATTCTTGGGTTTGGCGGGTTATTACAGACGGTTTATCAAGGATTTCTCAAAGATTGCTCAGCCGCTTACGTTACTGACACAAAAGGGTGTCACCTACCGCTGGGGAGAACCCCAGGAGACTGCCTTTCAGCACCTAAAGGATAGGCTTTGCAGCGCACCTATTCTCTCATTGCCAGAGGGCACAGATGACTTCGTGGTTTATTGTGATGCATCCATTCAGGGTCTTGGATGTGTGTTAATGCAGCGCGACAAGGTTATTGCTTACGCTTCGCGCCAACTTAAGATTCATGAACGGAACTACACGACACACGATTTAGAGCTGGGAGCTGTTGTTTTCGCGCTTAAGATATGGCGACACTACCTGTACGGTACCAAGTGCACTATTTACACCGATCACAGGAGTCTCGAGCACATCTTCAAGCAGAAGGAATTGAACATGCGTCAACGAAGATGGGTTGAACTACTCAACGATTACGAATGCGCCATCAAGTACCATCTAGGCAAAGCCAATGTTGTGGCTGACGCCCTCAGTCGGAAAGACACCTTACCACGGCGCGTGCGAGCGCTACAGCTTACGATTCAGTCTAGTCTTCCAACACAGATACGAAATGCTCAGGTAGAAGCATTGAAACCCGAAAATGTCAAAGCTGAAGCTTTACGCGGCTCACGAAAACGAATGGAACAGAAGGCAGACGGTGCCTACTATGTAACGGGGCGTATTTGGGTCCCACTTTATGGCGGTCTACGCGAACTTGTGATGGACGAAGCACACAAGTCTCGCTACTCGGTACACCCAGGGTCGGATAAAATGTACCACGACCTCAGGACTACTTATTGGTGGCCTAGTATGAAGGCCCACATCGCTACTTACGTCGGCAAGTGTTTGACCTGTGCGAGAGTCAAGGTCGAATACCAGAAACCAGCGGGTCTACTTCAGCAGCCTAAGATACCGCAATGGAAATGGGAAGAAATTTCCATGGATTTCGTCACAGGCCTACCCAGATCCCAGCGTGGGAATGATACCATATGGGTGATCGTGGATCGACTCACCAAGTCTGCACACTTCCTGGCTATAAAGGAAACGGATAAGTTCTCCACTCTCGCAGACATCTATCTCAAAGAAGTTGTTTCGAGGCACGGGGTGCCCACATCCATCATTTCGGATCGCGATGCACGATTCACGTCAGAGCTATGGCAAGCGATGCACAAATCTTTCGGCTCACGACTAGACATGAGCACAGCATATCATCCTCAGACGGATGGGCAGTCTGAGCGAACGATCCAAACTCTTGAAGACATGCTTCGGGCATGCGTCATCGATTTCGGCAACGGCTGGGAAAAGCACCTCCCTTTGGTGGAGTTCTCATATAATAACAGTTATCACACCAGCATACAAGCCGCTCCATTCGAGGCATTGTACGGGCGTAAATGCCGGTCACCTCTCTGTTGGGCAGAGGTGGGGGATAGTCAGATTACGGGTCCAGAGATTGTTGTGGACGCCACGGAAAAGATAGCACAGATACGACAACGCATGGCGGCAGCACGCGACCGTCAGAAAGCCTACGCGGATAAGCGTAGAAAGCCATTGGAATTTCAGGTCGGGGACCGGGTTTTACTTAAAGTCTCTCCCTGGAAGGGTGTGGTACGTTTTGGCAAACGGGGCAAACTGAATCCGCAATACGTCGGACCATTCGAAATCATAGAAAAGATTGGCAAGGTAGCCTACAGATTGAACCTACCAGCTGAACTCGGGGCAGTTCACAATGTTTTCCATGTGTCGAATCTAAAGAAGTGCCTATCAGATGAAACCCTCATCATTCCTTTTAAGGAACTCACTATCGACGAGCGGTTGCAGTTCGTCGAGGAACCAGTTGAAATCACGGACCGGGATGTGAAGGTCCTCAAAAACAAGAGAATCCCTCTTGTTCGAGTACGTTGGAACTCCAAACGTGGCCCAGAGTACACCTGGGAACGCGAAGACAGGATGACAGAAAAGTACCCCCAGTTATTCGAAACCAATGCAACCACTACTGAGGCTGAAGCTACTACTTCGGAATTTCGGGACGAAATTCCAGATCAACGGGGGGAGGATGTGACACCCCAGGAAAATCAGTGAACAATACAGTTTACCTAGCTTCCTCAGTGAGTGCATACCAAATTTCGGGACGAAATTTCCAATTAGTTGGGGATAATGTGACAACTCGAACTTTAGACTTACTTTGATGTAACGTTACGTGCCTATATGACACTTTGAGTTAATGAATGTTATGATGTATGTGCACGAAATGTGATTATATGAACTTGAACGATTAATTGAAAGTATGATTGTTATGCTTTGTGTATGTAATGTATGTATGTATGGTTATAACCCGGTCGCACAACAATACACCCACACTTGACCGCACAAGCCTTTGGGCTACACATTGTTTACGGACTATAGGGCAGCCCATGTTAGGGTTCGGCCCACACACACATCACACGCATAACCCTTAGGGAGTAGTAACCATCTCCTATTTTCTTAACAAAACATAACACACACAAGAACCCTAGACTCTTTCTCTCTCTCGTTTGCTTGGAACCCGGCGGCACACACACACTCTTTCCAACCGAAGATTCATATTACTCGGATCATCCTTACTACTCGTAATCCGGTTAGTGTGATTATTGTTTGTATTGATAGATGACATGTTGTTTATACGAATTTCATGATTATATGTTTGATCGGATTGTTTTGATTGTATGTGGTGATAATAGAATACATGGTTGTTGATGATGTTATGATCTTAACGTAGAACCGGATGTACGAATATATATATATATATATATATATATATATATATATATCGGTTGTAATGTGATTATGTGAATCGCCTGCCATGATATATGTTCTAGATCGTAGTCATGCGATAGTGTTCTAGCCGAATCGGATATGATGTTTGATTGATGTTGATGTTCATGCAAATCGGATATGTTTAAGTGTTTCGATAGGTTGTTCTTGATTATGAGTTGTTATGATTCAATGAATTGTTAGGGTTCATGTGGATTAAATGTAAATTGGTTGATTTGATCGGATATTGCTTGAATGGAAAACTGTTAGTATTGTTAATTGATTGTGGTTAATTTGGAAACTAATGATAGTTGTAACCGATTGCTTATTTCACGGAAATTATTAACTGATCGCACAAGACCAAACGCACAATCCATTTTAGTCTTGCCTGATCGCACAACATCTTGTGGATCGCACAAGCTGGTGCGGATCGCACAAGATGTTGGGCCACACACTTATACTGAACTGTTGTTGACTGTTGGGCCACAAAGCCCATTTCCTGATCGCACAACCCAGCTGGATCGTACAAGATCAGCTGGATCGCACAATGTCTTTGGTATGTTAATTTTGGGCCGAGTATGTTTATGTTTGAACTGTTAAACTGTTTGCGGGTTGTTGGGCCGGGAATTAGTGGGCTTAGACTTGTACATCGCACAAACTGATTTGGGCCGGACAGCCCAAGTACCCAGTCGCACAATGTTGACGGATCGTACAAGCTGGCCCAGTCGCACAAGATCAGCTGGATCGCACAAGTCACATGTCTTATTTAACTGTTGGGCCGGATGGTTTATTGGGTTGGGTTGTCCGATCGCACAACACAGGCCGGACCGCACAAGTCCACTTATGGGTTATAATTGGGCCGCACATGTTGTTGAATTACTTAAACTAATATTGGACCAATTCCTATTTTCACAAGTTGGATATGTTATGCTCGTTAACCATGTTACATGTTTGCCATGATTATTACATGCACGTTATCTGCTAACTTATGTGATACAAACGTGTATTATTTGAAGTCAAAACCTGACTTGTATGGTAACCCTGATAGGACGTGGTTGACCACCTACTAGCTTACCTGTACTTTTTGTGTACCTGCCAAGCAAACCAAGGTGAGTTCACACAGCCAAGGCATGGGATTCCCGGGTTGGGAATTGGGTTGGAATGTTTGTTAAGGAATGATTACTCGTACTTACGCAATCGCTAGACTACAGACCATCGTCCTCAGGATAGTCAGGACACTTACGTAAAACCTACGTAAACTAGTATCTACCATTGTCTCCCGGGTCGGGAGGACACTTACGTAAATCCTGCGTAACCTAATACCCACTACTGTCTTCCGGGTCGGAAGGACACTTACGTAAATCCTACGTAAACCCCATGCGTACCACTGTCCTCGGGGAAGGGCACTCACGTAAATCCTGCGTGACCTAGTACGTATTCCTGTTCTCGGTTTAAGAAGAACACATGGTTGTAAATAGTCAAGTAAGTACCATAATGGGAATCCCCCATTGTTAAGGATAAATGTGAGAATCCCTCACCAATAGTATATACTTGTATGGGAAACCCCCACTAGATGAACTTACATATTACTGTTACGAACTTACTTTCTATGAACTCGCTCAACTAGTTGTTGATTATTTGCTGCATGCCTTGCAGGGCCTTAGGTACTTACGGAGCTTGCACAAGGAGGAGCAGGTCGTTGTGGGCAAATGGATCGTGATTACTTATGTTACTTCATACATTAATACTTATGATTGGGTTTTCACATTAATGCTTCCGCTACACTTAAATTATGTTGGTTTGATAAACACCTTTCGTATTGATGGATATTTATTACTATTTATTACATGTTCAATATGATTGGTGGCTTGATCCTGGCCATGTCACGCTCCCAAGCGGTGATACTCCGCAGGTGGATTTTGGGGGTGTGACAATATATATATGTATATATATATATATGCCCATTTTGTGCTAGTCGCTTAGATCTCATAAGGGCTTTCAAATTCTCATGGATAGCTATTTGTTAACAAAAATTTAGGACCCATTTTTACTAATCGCACCGGGCTCTTAAATTCTCAGAGGCGACCCTAGGTAAAAAAAAAGGGATACCCCTGAATTTTTGTTCTAGTTCCGCCACTGGTGTGGTATAAAGCCCCTAGGTGCTCTATCACGCTGCATCAGCGCCATGTCACATAGGGGCTTTAAAGCCTCTTTCCTTTAACTTGCATGCAATGGTTTAAAGCCACCTATTAAACAAAATATAAAAAAAATAAAGAGCAAAAGATATGCTCATACTCAAATGAAAGATAAGAAAAATTGTGCATTTATGGTGCATTTAAAAAAATAATAACATATGAAAAAGATAGAAATGTTTGAAATATATTCCAATTTTACCCCTCCTTCATTAAAGTCCCCTTTTACTACTTTTTGGTGGTTTTGATGGAGTTTTTTCGTTTTCTCATTAAGATAAGTTTTCTCATGATCTAAGTACAAAACCATTAATTACAAACTAAATATTAGTTACAAGCCTTATGTAAATTATTTACATAATAAACTCAAATAATAGTAGGACTAAATCGAGCCCACACCCCCGCGTCACTTAACTTGTTTAATCTCTACCATTAATTCCCCGATCAACAAGTTAATCCAATACCTTAAAATACATGCCGATAACACTATAATTATCAACGTAGATTGGTGTTGTTTTAAGACGGGATATATTACTCCACAAGAGCCGATAAACATTATTAAGCCATCAAATATGAATCACCCAACAAATAAAATATCAAAGTATTGGTTCTCACTCTTCCAATTCATACTTCTTGAAAGAAGAAGCCTCAAAACACTAAAAAAACATTCAATTCATTAAATATAAAAGTTATAAACCCGTTTTATCATCGCAAAGTTGTAAAATTTCTAGACCATGTACTTTGATGTCCGAAAGGTAACAAACTCTTGACGGGTACATTACAAATCATGCTAATGTGGAAGATCACACGAAATGCATGGTAACATGACTATCAATCAAAACAGAGATGTCAACATCAAATCGGTTATGCCTCAATGAGCCCACGTCTCCTTAGATAAAATGGAACTTTATAGAATATTGTAGAACTCTATAGAAAAGTATAGATATATAATATTATATGCTTAAAAGAATTGTATAGAACTCTTTAGAATTAAACTTTTTAAGATTTGATTTGGTATAAATACGTGCAAGCCTTATTTGGCCTACACACTAACAAAAAGTAACTTAGAACTATCTCAGTAACACATTTTAACTTTCTTTTGAAAGTCGTTTGGATCAATACAAAATATTAAAATGACAAAACTTACTAAAGACAAAGTGTTACACAAAGGATGAAAAAGACAACTCCGTGAGAGGTGAGCATCTCTTAGTACCAAAAGTGATTCCATGCTTCTGTGTAGGGATGGGATTGGTACAGTACCCGTACCTATACCCGTACCAGTACCGAAAATACCGGTACCGAATTTGAATAAAACTAGGTACCAAATAATGTACCAAATATATAGGTACGGTACGGGTACGAGTACGGGTACTGGTACGGGTATTTTCGGTACAGTACCCGTTTGGTACCATTTTGTTTTTATTTACTTTTTGAGCATTTGTACGAGTACTAAATAGGTAAAATTGACATGAGTACCAATATAGTACGAGTACCAAATAGGTAAAATTGGTACGAGTACTAATATGATACGGGTACCATATAGGTAAAAGCAATACGAGTACATTAAAATTACCATAATATGAAATAAAATATAATACAAAAAAACTTTTAAAGGTATACATAGATTTCGGTACCAGTACCCGTTTTTACCCGTACCCGTACCCGTACCAATACCGAAAGTACCGAATACCAAAATCAATAAAACTGGGTACCGATACATGTACCAAATACCTAAAATCGGTACGGGTACAGGTACGGGTACGGGTATGGTACGGGTACGAGTACGGGTATTTGGGAAAAAAAGCTCATCCCTACTTCTGTGTTTGATAATATTATTAATGTTATTTACCACATATAAATAAGCAACATTTTGTTGTTTTTGGTATTGTACTATATGGATTGGGAGTGTTTCAAAAAAAATTTTGATTTTTCATTTTCAAACTAAAGGTTTTATCTTTTTATTTTAATCTCTTTTAAGTTTTTAATTTTTAACTCAAAGTTTTCTATTATTTGCAACTTAGTCCCAACACTTTTTTTATTTTCAACTTTGATCCCCTATACTTTTCATCTTTTACAAGTTTTTCATTTTACATTTCGTTTAAAATTTCGCGAGTCAACACGACGCAACTGTGTGTCTCTGTGGTTCAACGTTTTTTGTCTGTTTTTCCCGTTTGACAGGCTCGTCGCAACACGTCTATTATTCTATGTTTGACAAGTTCGTTCCAATGCGTGGGACCCTAAATCAACTTAGTTTTTTTCAACGTTTTACGTTTCGGTCTAATTTCTTCACATTAACACACCGCAACGGGTGTGCGTGATTCAACGATTTTACGTATGATTTTCGTTCAGTGTTATTTTTTTCTTTTTTTTATTTATTTTATTTTACGAGCTCTTCTGTTGTTGGTTGTGTGGCATTGGGGATACTTGGCACGACTTTGCAAACGTATTTAACCTATTAGTTTTTTTACTAAAAATAATTTGTTTCGAGTTCACCCCTATACCTCCTTTACTTAAAAAAACCTATTTTTACGTGCATATTTTTATGTACGTGTCGGTATGAATTCGATTTACTCTACGTTTTGATGTAAACTTTTTTTTCTGGAAACGAGTCAGATCAAATATAATATTTTTGTTTAAAAAAAACATCTTTTATGTGCACATATTTTATGTACGTTTCGGTATAAATTTGAGTTGGCGTATGTTTCAACCTAAATTTTTTGGGAAATGAGTGAGGTCAAATATAATCTGTTTCTGTGCTTATTTTATTAATGTTTCGTTAATTTTGTTTCGAACCGAGTGGAGTCAAATTGGGGTTTTCTTTTTTTCAAAAGTTTTAATTAATCTCTTTTGATTATACGTGTCAGCTTTTCCGTTATACACATTATGTTTCCTATGTATGAGTCAGATCCTATATAATACGTTATAATTGTACGGTATAAATTTAATTTACTTTATGTTTTGATCTAATCGCAATGCTTATATTTGTTACATTGAGTTCTATGTCGAAATACATGTCTTCATATGGTTAACGCATCACATAACGTTTAGACTAATACATTTAATGTTTGCAATGTACCCGCCCCGCAACACGCGCGGGTGTTATTCCTAGTTATTATTAAATTAAAACTTAAGTGTATATTATATACTATCTTAAAAGAGAAAGTCGGTGGCTATTCCACCGACCCCTCTTCAATTTCTCCTCTCAAGACCCTTCTTCTATTTTTCCTTCTAAGCTATCACTACCAACAATCGGAATTCCAGAACACAAGATTGACGAAATCAAAATGCATATGAACTCATTCTCAATCCATAAAAAGGAAAAAATAAGAAGCCGGACCTCCACGGTGGTTCACCGTCAAGGCAGACGGCGACGATGGCGACGCCATCGTTTCTGGAGGCGGATGCGGCGGCTCCGATGGGTTCCGTTTTTACAACCATGATCTCCGGCGAACCGCTATGATTTTTTAATCGAAGATTGATGACTCTTAGGCCACCCTCGACAGGTTAGATTGTAGCTTTATTGACGAATTCTTATGGTTTTTCAGTTTTTGCTTTTCCAAGGTTTGTAATTGTAATACTGTAGGTTCCCGTTCCTGCATCTTTATATTGGAAAATGAATTTTATGAGCTGTAATTTAGGGTTAATCTTCATTGTTGCTTGAACTTTATTGAATTTAATCTCCATATATTTAGTCTTCCATTGTTACCATGTTGTAATTTAAATTTGCCCTCTAATTAAATGAAGAGTAAACATAAATTGATGTTCTACAGAGAAATTGAAGCTCTGCACACCAGGTGTTCGCTTAAATGCTCATTTCAGATTTACATTTGAATTTGAGGTCTATTTGGTTTTGTTGATGCTATATAGATTCCAATAAAATATACTGATTACGTTAGATATCACTATGCTTAGATCACCTTATTCTCAAACTTACTACAGGAGGGCTACATCATTCTTGAGTGATAAAAGATACATAATCAGTTGAAGAAGCCTCCCTTTCTTTGTAGGCGGAGGTGAGTATGTCCTATTACCAAGTTATTATTCTTTATTCTAATTGTGTGAGTTATATTTCCTCTTATTCTTTTTATTTTCCAACGAGAGTTAAAGTTTTGTGCCCTTTGAAGATTGGGGATAAGAAACCAGATGATATAAGGACGAATAAAGATTGGTATGCGTTCTTTCATTAATATATTTTGTCATTGTTATGTATTTTAGTTGTTAACTAATCCTTCGCATCCGTATGCAAAACCATTAAAGGTTGAGCTATATATATGTACAGAGCTCTGTATCTGGTGCTCATGTTACTTTCATTATATAGTAGATACTAGAAAGCGATGTATATCCCAGGAGTAAGAAACACGACACTAATCCCAAATGAGGCAGTATAAAAGAAAAGTAAATGTCTGTTGTTTCTAAATATAAATAATAATGTGTAAATACACGGTTTTTTAGTTATTTTTCTCTACGTCTATTCAAAAGCAAATTTGATGTTTATAAAAATGAGATAAGTGTGCAGTCTGTGCCTAAATTGCCATATCATAGTACTTCCCCAGCCTATTAGTGTTAGTTAGAAGTGGAAAGTCTACAGTAAACAATTTGTTTAGTCATCTTTGAATCATTTAATTATATGCTATTAGGTAATAATTTTCTTTGGGTAAAAAATTTCAAGCACTTACTTCCATGTTACAGTACATCATTATGTTGGACTACATGATATAGTCCAGTTATAAATACATTGACTATGTAATATTCAAGTTGTGATGACGCAACTACACTCTTGATATTGTTTTACATCAACAATGGGTATGCCACACTTTGTTTTAATCTACTACTAGACAATTTTACCTATTTAACCAATTTTATTTATTATAAGATAATATTTTATTTTACATATTTGACCCCTTAGATATTAAACGCAATACAGATCAACATATTACTTAGACCAACTTCAACTCATTTAGTCTTTTCTTTTCAATGTAGGTAGTCGAGTTGGATAACAGGTCAAAACTGGCTTTGGTTTGAAACGAGACATTGCAATATTATGGTATGCTTATTATGATTTAATATAAAATAGCCTTTGGGTTGAAGCGATTCAAATTTATGACGTCCCTAAAAAAGGGTGTGCATGTTCCCAACCCAGCTTTCATGTAAGTCTCTTTGAGTCTTCCTATATAAAAAAACACATTCTATCACCTCTTTGTGAATGATTTAAAAAGATGGCTCTGAATTTTTTTTAATTCCAATCATTAGGTACTGTGTAAACACTACTATAGAAGAAGAAAGTGACGATGCAAAAGTTGTTTTCTTCAACGAAGCGTTGGAACAAATGCTGGAAAAAAGTTGGGGGGGGGGGGGTGAACAAAGTTGGGGTACTACCCGTCCTAGCAACCCGGATCCTAAAACAACTACCAAAAGAAGAAGACCAGATTCGCCAGGTACATAAATTACACATGCAAATTTATTTAAATTTTCAATGTAAAAGGGACAATTAACATCCCCTATCCATTACACAGTGAAACAACGGGAAAGCAAGCAAGGAAGTAAAAGGATAATGCGGAAGGTAACGTTTTTGACAAGCCAGAAAAACCCAAATCCATGTTGATTTTCTAGGGGAAAAAAGCCAACAGGAAAGGCTTTGCCTCCATATGCAACAACACAACGTCAACGTTTGAAGTAACGGAAGACATTTTGGCTCCAGCGACAACATGACAAAACTGGGAAGGTAACTAGCAAGGACACCGACTTTTGAAGAAAAAAAACTTAACAAAAAACTATTTATTACTCTTATCAAAGTTGTAGTATGAATCCTCCTTATTGTAACCCGACCTCTATATGTAGTTGAATGTTAGTGTAATCGATTATCACCTATTAGATTACCCAATCCATAGTTGCAATGTATCCACGCCGCAACGCGTGTGGGTACGATTCCTAGTTAAATTATGAAACACAACATTTGTGACATCTTCACAAACATTTAAACTAAAACGATCTTTCAAATAGGTCAAACGAAAGTTGAGGATAAACGCATAACAAAAAAAAAGGCTAAAATGACAAATTGATGAAGTTGCAAGAGTTAAACTATTATTAATCATATGTTAAAAGAGGTTCAATTACTAATATTAGATTTTGCTAACACAGTCTAGGGGTAAGTGCTCAATTTGCATTTCTAATATCACATACACACCAGGGGCGTACCCACCCTAAGCCAAGTGTGGGCGGGCGCACCCCATGAAAAAAAAAATAGTGTTATTTTTCGCCGAAAATCCCGATCGCACCCTTGGAATTTTTCATCCGCACCCCTTGAAAATTTTCAACCGGCCCACTTAGAAAAAAATATTTATTAACCACTTATTCACTTAATTATTTAATCCAATCAAAGCCCAATCTGCAATCATTTTATTAACACAAGCCCAAACCCAACCTAAAAAAATTTGAACTAAATAAAATAACCCAAACAATCCACCAATTCCATTTCCAAATCCCGCCCCCAAAAAAACTCCCAGCGACTTGACGCCATTACTCACGACATGGTGGCTTTTTTTACCGGAAAAACCAAAATTCCGGTTGGACCGACCCATATTACGTCAGAATTCCAATATAGAACTAGTATGGTTTATTTATTTATTTTGTTTTATGTGATGATTAGGAGAAAATATAGATGTGTAAGGGTTTAATCTTTTTATATTTTTTTGATTTTTTTGTTGTTCTAGACTTGTAGTTAAATGATTTTGTTGTTTTATTTATAGCTTTGTTTGTTTAAATGATTAGTTACAAGTAATCAACATTTAATATTAGGGCTTGAATGTTTAAAAATATAATTGAAAGTTATGGGTTATGGTTGAACATGATTGTTTATTTTGTTTAAGTGTTTAGTGTTGTTTTATGAACTTATGGAGCAAATTATATGTGTTAGGAACAATGAGTAAAAATGTAATGAACTTATGGCGTGTTTAGTATCTTTAGATGATATTTTGGATATATTTAAAAAAAACTGTATGGCACAATTTTAAATACGTTTGTAATTTGTAATGACGTTTGACGTGTTTTTTATGATTTATAAATTTTAGTTTGATATTCTTTTGTCTTACATGATCCGACCCGGCCCGTTATGAACCGATATTTTTATATAGCTAGGGGCCTAAAATCTTTGAAAATATTCCGCACCCCCAGGAAAAAATTCCTGAGTCCGCCACTGATTATAATTAGCAGAAAGGGTATGGACGTTGTTCTGACCACCCCACATCAGCTGACTAGCTCCCTCACTCTTGTCTTTACTAGTATTACTCTCTCCTCCTCTCTCATATAACCGGTCCTTACAAAAAATATTCTCTTTACGAGCGCTCTCAAACACAACACTTTCAACTATGGACGCCTCGTTAAAGATGGTTAAGACATGATTAACAAAATATTCATAAAAAGTAGAAAATAAAGAATATACTTAATTAAGAGGGTGGAGAATCTTCTTCGTCACCCACTATATACACACCTTTGCTATAAACAATGTTATGGTCTCAATCAACTTTACTTCCTCGTCCGTTTTTAATATTAATCCAAAGCAAAACATTCTTTTTTTTAGTAAATTACAAGTTTTGTCCTTTATGTTTACACCAAATTGCAGGCGCTGTTCTTTAGCACAAAAGTTGACGAGTTTTGTCATTAACGTATCAAAATCATGCACCTTATATCCTTTAGGCCAAACCTAGTTAGATTTTTTGGTTAAATTTGGTCATGTGCCTTGCATATAAGGGCATTATTGTCATTTTACCTCCCTAGGGACTATTAGGTAAATAACTTAATATTCAAGGAACTAATTACGTACGAAATAGGAAATAAACTATAAATATTAAAAAAACCTCAAATTCTCTAACTCTCTTCTCTCTCTCTAACACAATCTCTTCTTCTTTCTCTCTCTCTCTTCACCCATTACCACAGCCTTCCACCTCCCACCACCGCCACATCCTAGATCGAAGATTCAACGGAACAACGTGTTTGATTTTGTGTTTGAGTTGATAACACAGAGAGAGAGTGAAGAGAGGGGGCGGCGACTGCAAATCAAACAATTAGGGTGTGAGAGAGAGATAAGAGAGAGAGTGCTCAGTTATGTTTTTTTAAATATCTTTTTTTTACACAATAGTCCCTTGATATAAGTTGTGTTACACAATAGTCCTTGGGGAGGTGAAAAGACAAGAAAATCCTCATGTCCCTTGCACATGAACAAACTTAACCAAAAAAATTAACTGGGTTAGGCTCAAAGGGCATAACGTGCATGATTTTGATACGTTAAGGACAAAACTCGTCAACTTTTACGCTAAAGGATAGCGCCTGCAATTTGATGTAAATATAAAGGACAAAACTTCTAATTTACTTTTTTTTATAATCATGATTTTATCTTACCATTTGGCCTTAACTTTTTTTTTTAACGGCAGCCTTAAAATCTTTGACGAGTGTATCTACATATTATCATTGATTCATTTATCATCGCTTGCAGGGGCGGACTTAAGGGTTTCTCAAGGTGGGCGGGCGCACCCCCGGGGAAAAAAAATTAGTGCTAAGTTCCGTCGAAAACCCGTCTGCACCCCTTGAAATTTTTCGTCCGCACCCCTTGGAATTTTCTGTCCGTGCCCCTTGGAATTTTTTGTCCGCACCCCTTAGGTAAAAAGTGTTATCAATTTATATTTTAAATTTTTTTAGTAAACTCTTATTTTTTTAAAAAACACTACCTAAATTATATAACTTTTAATACCTAAATAACTAAACTCAGATACCCAATACCTTTAACTAGCTCACTACTAAGTCTTAGCCCAATAAACAAAACCAACAAATCAACATTTTTTTTTTATTTTGTGGTGGGTTATATATTTATATTTTGTTAGTGATGATGATGATATTTTGTCTTTTTTGTGGTGGGTTATATACGATCAGACCTAATGTTTGGGTTTTTTTAATGGTGTATATATATAATGTTTAGATGATTTTTAGTGTGATTACATTATGATTTCTAGTGTTTGAATACTTGATACATTATGTAATATGTTATGGAGCCATGGACTTTTAGATCAATTTGTTTGTGATAGCCGATAGGAACCGTGAGTAGGGACGTTATGGCGCGATTTCTCAAGAGGAAAGTTGATACATCTTCCGAATTCGTTGATGTGGATACTCTTCCTTCGGATCCTTATAATCGCAAGCCGATTGAATCGTATAACGTGAATCAACGAGATGAGATTAGAAGGGGATATCTACTAAGAGGACCATATCAACCATTTAGTTTGATTTTTTTTGTTTTACATGACCCGACCCGACTCGAACCGACCCGATACGAACCAATTTTTTTACTTATATACCTTGGGGCCTAAAATTTTTTAAAATGTTCCGCACCCCCATGAAAAAATTCCTGGGTCCGCCACTGATACACACATGGTAATTCTATTATTCATTTTGTAATCACTTTTCAAGTATCTATTTTCTATAAATATATAAAAAAACTCATTTTTAATTAAAAAAATACAAGTTAAAAACTAAACACAAAAGGCCACTTATAACACAAATAAGATATATCCGGTTAAATGTAATTTCAATTTATAACCCAATCACTAGATGTTTACACTCGTAGCGTTTAGTGAATTACAAAATTATATCGGGTTCAACTTATTTCAAACAAGGCTCTATTCTTGAAGCCTAATTTACCAAGGCCCAATATCGTCAGCCTTCTTCCTAAAACCTCCCTGTTATATAAGAGACGACACCAGAAGAATTTGATGTTCACCTAACCAGCTCCTCAAGTCATCCATGAGTTTTCTAAATTCGGTATTCTCGATTTCTTCTTCGATTCATTGAAAAAAAAATCACTTTATAGTTTATATCATAAGTTATTGAAAGATTTATTATGGGTCCATGAAAGATTTATGGGTTAAAGGAAAAGTATTATGATCAAATGATGTTATTACTTATTAGTGGAGCTTCTATATCACCTTGCCAGACAACTGACCGAACCCTTTCTTACTCAACCTATTTTCTTTTTTTTTGTTCCACCTTTTTTTTTCCTATGCTATGGTGAGTTTTTGAATTGTCACTGCTCGAATCATTATATTATACATATTAATGTAAACTGCTCATGAACAATGATTCACAATTAGACTTTTAATTGGCTTTTACATTCATATAGTAATTCCTAATCTTTATGTATTTGTTTTTCATTTTTTAGTAATGTTTTATTTAATTTTTTAGTATTAGTTATATATATTAGTTCAAACTCTTGATGAATTATTTAATTTTTTAGTAATAAATAGTAATTGATAATATGTAAGTAATTGTTTTTTTAAGTTCTATTATTTATTATTCAAATTTTTTTAGGATGTTGTTTGAACGGTATGAATTGATTCAAATTGTCATGATATCGGTACCGATTGTCATACCCTGACTTTTGCGGAAGCGTGATTATGTATGACTTGCTTAATATCATTGCATTCAACCATAACAAACAACTATATGATAAAACCATGATGTTCATCCATAAATTAAGTTTCAAAACATTACAACCAACATTGTTTTAAACACAGACTTCAAGTTTGAAATACATAACAACCATAGTTTGAAGTTCCATAACGGACTTGACACGATACAACGATAAAACAAGGCTTTGAAATATATGTCTCATCTAGGATGAGACATCCACTCCAAACCCTTCAAAAGGTGGGATGACATCATTTATTTGGAAGACACAACTTGTAAACCTTCAACGCCCGCCAGATCCATTTCAGTTCCCTGAAATATATGTAGTTTGAAAACATCAACAAAAGTTGAGCGAGCTCATGCGTTTTGTATGTGTGCACGAATAAACCTTGTAAACATTGTAAGTATGTATGTATTTGTAAACCGGTATGAAAGCAACAAAGAAACAGATCAATTAATGGTTTGCAAGGCCATTAATATGTGTGAGGTGATGCAGGAAGGCTCAATCCTAGCCGATTTTGTACCTGGCTTCCGGCTGGAAGACATAGTCACCTCATGGGCATGGGCGAAGCTTAAGTAGGGCGGGAGGGGGCGACTGACCCCCCGAACTTTTCGCTCAGTAGTGTAGAGTGTGTAGTTTTCGTATAGAAATTTTTTGGTATATACGTTTTCAACCCCCCGGTTTTATAGAAATTTTTAGGTTCGGTGACTTCGGCCCCCCCGGTCGGAAATCTCAAACTTCGCCACTGCTCATGGGCCAAATCCCGGTCCTCATGGGTGGGGCTCGCAACACCCAAATAGATCTATGACTCATGTCCCTCGGTCCTACTACGAGGATTAATGGTCTTAAGCATTGTACCCACCACTCACGTGATCTAACAGTTCATTCCTTAGCTAACCACACCTTATGTAAACGTTTGTAAACAATTTGTAACATGTACTTTACCCCCAAAGTTATAAAACTGAAAACAGTTAAAAGAAAAGAGGGACCTGAACTCACTGTCTTACGTCTCGAATCCGATGTAACTCAAAGTGGCTACTTGTTATCATTATTTGATTATAAATAAAATTAGCTATCGTATATAACTTTTTTTTGTCAAAAACATTATTTTGCTTCATACTTACTATAAGTAACACTTAAAAGCCAGAAATCATGTATGCCTTGTTCATTTTATGACCTAAATTCTCTTATCCAAAACAAAAAGAGCAACGTGGATATATCATAATTAACTCTCAAGATAGAAAAACATGAAACTAAATTTATAGAGAAATCAAGAATATTATGGGTTCTTCCAATAGGATAAACATGTTATTTTTTTTAATAATTGTTACATTGACTTTTACCATTCAAGTAAGGGATTTGTTCACTTTTATACGATAAACATATTTCTTAAAGCTAAAATTTGCACTACTGCCCAAAGGGACATTGAAACATACATATCTAAGTTTGAAGGGGTAAGGTTCCAAAAACCTCATAATAAGTACTTGAAACCATACCACAACCATGTCTTTTAGCCCCCTTTTTGACCTTGCGCGACCGCACACCGGTCCCATAAAGAAGGCTCCCAAAGTCAGGTAGCAAGTAACACTTGCGCATCATAAAGCCTTGCGCTTTCCTTCATAAAGAAATGATGAAATTCCTAAGTTAAACATCTCCCACTGAATAAATACCCAGACTTGGGATTATTTATTCGGCTGACTCCACACGGTAAGGAGTCACACCAGATTACAGCACTAATCTTCTAGAAGGAAATTAAACGTGCACCACTAAGACGGTTATAACCATCTGGACACGTGTCACCATCTCAGGCATCCCTGAAATCACAATGATAGCATGTAAAGAGAGGAAAACCTCCACTTGATCACCTTCCACGTGGCAAAACCCCAGCCATAGATCTGCATAGTAATCTGTGTACACTCACCACGGATCGAGAAGATTGACGGAAGTAAGAATAACCGCTTACGGGGTTAGTATCTTCCGTCAACTTTTCACCAACGGGTTTTCCCGCCCAAAAAACTCCCGGCTATAAATACAAGACCAATTCAGGTATGAAAGTCAAGTTACACACACTTCTTCAATACTTCTTCTTCTTCATAAACACATACTTATTCTCACGCCGGAGTCGGGTCAATGAGAGAACCCCCTTTCTCCCCTTGACGAGGCTAACGGTGCTTTGTTTTGCAGAGTTTATTGGAGAAGAAGATCAGTAACGTCAAATCAAACGAGAGAGAACAAACCCCTTTATGTAGATCCAAACCCCCTAGATATTCCGATTCCAGTCGTTTATCTAGTGTTTCTTCATTGGCGCCCACCGTTTTTTCACTATTTCATCCATTTTTCCCTCGTTTTTCAACTCACTTCGTTGATTCCATTTGCATATGGAAGAAACATCAGCTCATCGACAAACCGGCCCTCAGCCGAATGTCGGAAACAACTTTCAGGTTGAAGGTATTCCAGAGGATGCCTCGGATGACAAGAGGTCCAATCAAATCGTATGAATGAACCTATCACTACAGGGGTACAGCCGGAGATCCCTGTTCACTCTATTCTGCCTCCAGGAGAAACCCCAATCTCCTAGTACGTCAGGTCTCAAGGGGCACTAAATGCAGTATACACACAGTTGTGTGCACAAACTGCTCCCCAAACTCAGTCGAGGAGGCCAGGATCCCGTGCTCATGTGTCCCAACGTGAAGACACAAAGGTATACTCCAGATCTACGTCGAGATATGAGTATACCCAATCAGGAAGTCATCAAAGAGAATATCGAAATGAATCTCATCCTCACCGAAGACAATCAGTTCATACTAGACTGAGTTCTCAGCGAAACACCCACACCGATGAATCTGATCCAACCTATCATGTGAGTAGGAATACCAGTGTGTTTGATCGCTTGCAGCCCAATTACAACAAATGCAGACCTCGTGGGGTTTACAACCCTGAGGCTGAGCATAATTACGATTTAATTTACCGCCCTACGGAAACAGCGGAAAATTCAAAATTCATCATGGAAATCGCTCTCGCGCCACTTGAGAAAGCGAAATTACCATCTAATGTGGGAAAGTTCAACGGGTTGACAGACCCAGATGATCATTTAAGGGTGTTTACAAGCGCAGGATTGGTTGGGGGCTGGACCCTACCATTATGGTGTCACCTGTTCGTACAGACCCTAACCGGCGCGGCCAGAATCTGGTTCGATAACTTACCAATTGGAAGAATCACATCGTGGAAAGATCTGCGCGAAAAATTTCTGACACATTTTAGCCAACAACATCGTTCTATTCACGATACATCTGATGTAATGAACATTTGGCGTTGCGACGACGAGAGTTTGGAAGACTTTATCACCAGATACAACAAAGATGTATTGGAGATTGGCGATGTTCATGAACAACTAATCCGCGCTCAATTCAAATACGCGGTTAGGTGCGATGACATGATTAAGGTCCTATCTGGAACAGAAGGCCTCCCCAAAAGTCGGGAGAAGGTGATAGCAGCAGCAAAAGTTTACGCTCAAACTGAAAAGAACCTTACCACCAATAGGCCGCCACCACCACATAATAGACCCGCGGACTTAAGCTCCACTGGCGGAAGAAAGTTCAAGAAATCATGGCATGATTCTGGCTCGGGAAATCATTCGTCTGAAGATGCTCGAGCAACGATCAACAAACTTATCGTGCAGAGGGAGACTAAACAGGAAAATAGGGAGGGACAGTGGACTCCCTTAACTAAGACCCTGGCGGAAGTTTTAAGTACTGAAGATTATCAGTTCAAACCCCCAATCCCCATGAAAAACAAGCGTGGACAAGACCCTGCCCAATATTGTGAATATCACAAGGACAGTGGCCATACCACTAACAACTGCATTTCTTTGCGCACAGAAATAGAAAAAGCCCTCAAAAGCGGCGAGCTCACACATTTGCTCCAAAACATGCGAAAGGAAATTAAGCAGATAACTCGGGGTGAGGAGGGCCCAAGCAAGAGGGCAAAAACTTAGAAGGCAACTCTATCACTTCTCCGCGGGAAAACACGATTTATCAAGACAAAGCGGGAAAAATAGAGAGTAAGTTAAGTTTCGTCTATTTATATTAACAAACTTTGTAATGGCCTCTGTGCCTTATCCCTAAACAAAAAAGCAAAGTTTCTATTATTCTTGTGTTTCCTTTTTTACAAAGTGCATGCAATTTCTTTTAGTAAGCGCAAAAAACATTATGGTAAAAATAAAAAGTCTCATGAACGGTCAGTGATCGTATCACAAAAGACTACACGTTCTCAGATGTAACATTCCTCAAATTTTTACACGAATAGGTCATGAGTAAATTGACCAACAGAAATATAAAGCATTTTGGCAACCGTAGGACCCGTTTAATAATTAAATTATAAAAATACATTATATTTGAACCTACTCCATTTTTAATGAAACTTGGTTCAAAATGTAGATAAGATTTTTCTCGTTCTAATGACATATTCATTGTTTTATGAATCGTCACATTTTAGAAGTTATACGTGCCAAATAAGCGAAAGCTGAATAAATAATAATAATAATAATAATAATAATAATAATAATAATAATAATAATAATAATAATAAGATAATAAAATCAAAAAGAAAAACTTATTGAAATTGTAAAGTGCACGTGTGTGCATGTGACTTAGATAATAGAAGTAAGAATAATAATAAATTAAAACCAAACACTCATTAATTGAATGGTGTACGTGTTGCATGCAACTGTTGTGAACGTGAAAATAATTACGTGAAGTTCAAGTTGTATAGCAACTATAAATAGCCATCTAACTCTTCAAAACACATGCTCACATCCTTTTGACTCTTTCGCCATCTCTCTAAATCCATTTTTCTTCTTTAAGTATTAGACACCTATAATAATAATAATAAAGCCCTGTTAGGTTTTTAGTGTTTTAACCCTTGATCACTGATACCCTGTCCGACTGACGTAGTACCCCGTAACGTATGTCAAGGCTTTGCCTAAATTCGTTGGGGTTCTGTCTCGTGACGTAGGGATAAAGTGGAATTGGGTTACTATACTTAATGTGAGTACATAATCTAGAAGTTATACCAAGATACATCAACCCTCCTAAAATATTTCTAACACCCATAATATATTTAGAGTGGCCCCATATGTCTTAAATTACACCCCGTATACGAAAACCGGTCCCGAAACACCTTCATGCTAGTAGAAATCAAGGAAAACAAGATTTGCCAGTCGCTCGCGGGCCGCGTAGAAGTAAGCTTAAGCTTACGCGGGCCGCGACAGCTCAACGCCTGACAAACCTCCGGTGCCGCGACGTGTCCCAACACCCAGCAAGCCTACTCAATGACTCAGCCAAGCTACGCGTTGACCCAACATTGACGCGGGCCGCGTAAGCCTTGACTGTTCTTTACGCGGGCCGCGTGGGAACCAGTTTCAGCAACTATAAATAGAGGCCGTCGGATTTCATTTGGAATTCGCTCACGAACGTTTTCTTCTCTCAAATCTGAATATTAGGCATAATACTCGGGCATTATACCCCCTAATTAGCGAAGCTCTGCCTCGTTGTAAGTATCATAACCCCTGGATACGTATTAGATACTCTGCCCGATTGATCTAGGGTTCCGTAACGGCTGTCGTGGTTCTGCCCGACGTAGTCGTTGGAATGCCGTCTCGGGGAGGGTATCACTAATGTTAAAATGGGTTATTATACTAATGCGTGTGCATTGTTTATTTAATTAGATTATAACCAGGAAGTCACACAGGAAAGCCCTATAATAGCAATGTGAGTAATCTCCTTTTTGTAAACAGTTTTTACAAAACCTTAAATGTTTTACAATGCAATTTAGCAGTGATTGAGTCTTTGTAATTCTTCAATTACTGCCGGTATTATGGGGTTTTGTATACATTACTTGATAATCTTCACAATTGGACGAAGAGTTAGCCAATGTGTGATATGACCATAGCCACAGATACGGTCGAGTGGCAAGTACTGAATGAGTAATTGTGTAGATATAAACATTGTAATCGCCCTCAATACTGTTTAAATTAAATTAACAATTCTTGATTAAACTGGGATTCACTCACCAGTATTTCCTGCTGATAAAATGTTTTAAACACGTGTTTCAGGTAACTTAGTGTGAAGCCCATAAAAGCCAGATGGAGAGCACTGAAGGCTTAGAAAAGTGGCAATAAAAGTTACCTAATTAAAAAGGAGAATTATTTTCAATAATTGGGGTTATTCCCTATAAATGTATAAAAATGAAAAATTGAGTTTTGTTCCACTTATAAAAATATTATAAGAGAAACTTGGGTTTTATCCCATTTCCTTAATTTAAATATTTTGGTGTTTAACTCTGATAAAATATTTCCTAACTACGGTCCTGATGAAATTTCCGCTGCCAAATTAATAAACACCGATACCACTGAAACTGGCTCACGGCCGCCCGCTCCCGGAATAGGGTTCGGGGGTTGTGACAGAAGGTGGTATCAGAGCTATGCCACTGGTTTAAGCCCTTTAGGTGTTCTTCTAATACCTAAACCCTTAACCATTCGTGTTAGGAAATTAATATCTTATGTGTTACCCTGTGAACATAAAAATCTTAATGTGTTTATTATGATTTTATGCCATTTAACGAATCTAAAAATTCCCAATATATGTTACCCATATCTGTATTTTACACTTATGCTATAGTATATATATTAAGGATATATATATATTAATAATATCATGTCTTAATAAACTTCGTGATATCTTATATATCCATTATATTCATAAGTATATATGAGAATATAATACAATATAATTTCTATAATAATAATAGAATATTAATATAGAAGATAAATGCAATTAAGATATGATACTTTGTAACATCATGATATAAATATTTAGTTAATATATGTTATACCTAAATGATTTTATAAATTCTCCGAATATGTAACTCCTATTGTATCTTACAATATGTTAGAGAAATATATTCATAATATAATATTTAATTCTGTATCTACATATTTATGTAAATACAATTCAAAATAAATTATAATAATATTATGATATTGGAATTAATATCTTAAATGAAAGCAGTATATATTTTATAATTTATGATATAATTTTTACTCGAATTAAAAGATATGTATTTGTCAAAATTTTGATAAAACATACAATTATATTAATTATGTTAGAAGATAATGTTTGAGCATTATTTAAACACGATAATTTAAAATACTTTGTAAATCACTTTATAATTCTTTATCGTATTATTAAATATTAAATATTATTTATCAAAATTTGATAAATTACGAAATTATGTATAAAGTCAACATTTATGATAATTAATATATTAAAAATTTTATATAACACGTGCTCTCTAAAGAAAAATCTTTAAGATATGCTGTTATTATTAATATAAAACATTAAACCAAAAATATTATTAAATTCTGTTTTAAATTAAACAAATAATAGTAATAATATTTTTGGAAGAATAAAATAGTTCGCTCTTGAATAAAGTACATTAAAAAGGATTTTATAAAATGTAATTTTATAATAAACAAGAATTATTACAGTTCGACGATTCTAAAATTTAAACACATATACGTATACCACAGAAAATGTAAAATATTTTATAAAACAGTATTTATGAAACCAGAATACATACAACAACTTGATATTGTGATTTTAATACATAATACCTATGTGTCAACAGGAAATAACTTAAAACTTATTTGGAAGTCAAATGTATGATAAATACGATTTGTATCAATATTATAAATAATATTTCATCCATGAAATAAAATATGTACAAAAATATTTAGTACGGTATAACGATACGGTTTAAAATATATATACATATATTTCCAAGGAAAACACTTTTTACCATTCGATAAGATCTATTTAAGTCATATGTATATATATATTTCTTAATATTTCTTAATATATTAATGATCGAATTTAGAAACACCAGACTTTGTATTGGTTATTATGAATATTAAAATAAGTAGAATTTGAAATATGTTTTTTTAAGTTAACCTGTCCAGATTAAAATTGATCTAAAAAGAATCCAGAAAATTATATCTCTATTAAATTTATTCCTTCTGATGAATTCCCTTTTTGTTCTAAAATATTATCTTCAATAAATTTGATAGAAATTTATTCGGTTAATATCAAGGAATAAACAAAGTTATGAAAATAAACAGGATAGCTAATACAATTAATTATGTAACTGAATTTTTATAAAGTTGATATTATAAAGGAAATTTTAAAACTGTTTACTTATACGTATATATATACAAGACACAATTTTCTTGATAATATATAATATGACAATCAAATATCCTCTGTAGAAAGGCAAGCTTTTATATAACAGAAGAAACAGATCTATATGTTTACTTAAGATCTATTTTGTTATCCAGCTTTAATTCAAAAGATACCTTAAGGATATCTGTATTAGCACCATCTCTTGAAAAACAATAAATGGGTCAATGACAGAAAATCTCAGAATTTCATATAAAACTTTTACCTTTATTTTTGAATACCTATCCAGCCATGAGCCCTGGAAATATAATTAAGGCAGTATAAAAGCTATTACATCAAAGGAAGAAAACATATAAGAATCCATATTCCTTATATTTTGATAAGACTTATAGTAAAAGAAAATGTTAAGATATAACATGTATATATGTTATTTTAATTATCATCGCATAATACTGATAGGTATGACCATAATGATGCTAAACAAAATATGCCTGTATAATTGCTTAGTTCTGTGATAATTATATCTGAACATGTTTGTAATTCAGATGTCAAAGGAAATGGCATGTGATCAAGAAATTGAGGCTAGTAATAAAAACTCTTTGGATAAAAATACTATAGAAAATATAATAGCTCAAGGAATATCGAATGCCATACCTTCGATCATTGAAGATATTAAAATTTCTGTGCCTATAAATGAGAGTCCTACTATACATTGTAAGCATACTCATCACTTCATACCTAGCCCTAGTATCAACGGAAGTCATGATATTCGTATCAAAACTCCATCTTCTAAACGAAAGAAAACCACAACCTATGGCTACTCCTATAAGGAATTCTACTCTAACAAATCCTCCAAGGACAAAGGAATGAAACCAGAAACCACACAGTCTACCAGCAACAGCAAAAAGCACGCAAGAAACGTCATTCTAAGAAGTCACTTCGTTGTAACTACTGCAAGAAAGCTGGACATGCAGAAGAAGAATGCAGAAGGAGAAGGGAAAGCAACGTATGTTACAAATGTGGAGATCCAGGCCACTTCCGTCGCTACTGCCCAAAACTATCTAAGGCTCCTGACAACGAGAACAGAAACCCAGATGAAGCTAAGAAGAACGCATAAACACCAGAAACCATAATAACTTTTAAAATAAACACCTTTATGTTTTGTCTGCACTTAAGTATTAGTTGACTTTTGATTCCGAATAAAACTTCATCAATAAAAGGTCTTTGTTTTCTTTTATAGAGTCAACTCTTATTTGCCTCATCTCTTGACAAATTCCTATGTTATACATTGCCTGTCATACATGTGAATTCATTTCAAACGCTCAACTATTCGCGAGTTTTAATGCATATTTCGTTATACTCACTCTGGTAATCTATATGACTGCCTAATATTGACTTTGATAATCGAGTCAACCGATTTTTTTTGGAAAACTTCTCTTCTTTCCAAAGTTACCAGATTTTCATTGAAACCATTTCTTGTCAATACATATATCCATTGTTGGAGTATGTCGAAACCAAACTCAATTGTATGAACTTGCTCATATATATTCAATTTCAAAATCCCATATTATGAATTGAGATCATCATATTCAAGGTAATTTCGTTATTCGAACTTGTTTAAAAATTTCGATATATTAATTGTTAAGACATGACACCTTGCGGTG
Organism: Helianthus annuus; assembly: GCF_002127325.2. NCBI lineage: Eukaryota > Viridiplantae > Streptophyta > Magnoliopsida > Asterales > Asteraceae > Helianthus > Helianthus annuus. The sequence goes on from NC_035449.2 coordinate 72,927,570, forward strand.
ACGATTTCTTTGAAACTTGGACTCATTTCATTTTCACACCTGAGGTACAAATTTATTGATTCATTATCCTAAACCAGTCTTAATGCAATTTTGTGTTAAGATAAATGTACCTCCAGTAATTCTTCATTTTTGAATTGATTTCACATTATTTCTTCAATTAAAATATCCTATCTTTTGAAATATCCAGATTCACTTCTTTAAAACTTTCAGTTAATTTCGAAAAAAAAGGGTTAATTCGTTCAGTCACCATACTTATTGAATTCTTTCAGTCACTACAACACCTTGCGGTGTCTGTATAAATTTGTAGCCTGTGCTAATAATAAACCCTATTCATACGTTATTCGTCTGATTCATCATCCAAGTAGTCTTGATACAATTATGTATTCAGACCATGATACACTAAATTCTATTGTATTGTCCAGTGTATCCTTGCCATTTAGATAAACGTTATTGATTTCTGGGTTGATCATTGACAAATCATTTTTCATACTTCTATTCATTGATTCAGAATCTCCCCCAATTGATGATCAAAGTAAGTTCTTTCTGGCATTGAATCCTATTGTTTCTACAAGTCATTGTATTTCAAATTCCATGCCTATCAAATATCTCTTTTGATTCATGAAACTTAGTCACCTTGTTAATGCTATTATTTTATCTCATTTAGTTAACATCAAATCTTGAAACTAAGTTTTGAGACCATTAATTTCCAACTATCCTATGATATCTTTATATTTATCTCAAACACCTTAGTATATTATTTTTACTAACTTAAAGACGTGACGTAACCTTAAGAAGATATCGTAGCCCAAATCTCGAGGACGAGATTTAAAACAAGGTGGGGAGGATGTAACATTCCTCAAATTTTTACACGAATAGGTCATGAGTAAATTGACCAACAGAAATATAAAGCATTTTGGCAACCGTAAGACCCGTTTAATAATTAAATTATAAAAATACATTATATTTGAACCTACTCCATTTTTAATGAAACTTGGTTCAAAATGTAGATAAGATTTTTCTCGTTCTAATGACATGTTCATTGTTTTATAAATCGTCACATTTTAGAAGTTATACGTGCCAAATAAGCGAAAGCTGAATAATAATAATAATAATAATAATAATAATAATAATAATAATAATAATAATAATAATAATAATAATAATAATAAGATAATAAAATCAAAAAGAAAAACTTATTGAAATTGTAAAGTGCACGTGTGTGCATGTGACTTAGATAATAGAAGTAAGAATAATAATAAATTAAAACCAAACACTCATTAATTGAATGGTGTACGTGTTGCATGCAACTGTTGTGAACGTGGAAATAATTGCGTGAAGTTCAAGTTGTATAGCAACTATAAATAGCCATCTAACTCTTCAAAACAAATGCTCACATCCTTTTGACTCTTTCGCCATCTCTCTAAATCCATTTTTCTTCTTTAAGTATTAGACACCTATAATAATAATAATAATAAAGCCCTGTTAGGTTTTTAGTGTTTTAACCCTTGATCACTGATACCCTGTCCGACTGACGTAGTATCCCGTAACGTATGTCAAGGCTTTGCCTAAATTCGTTGGGGTTCTGTCTCGTGACGTAGGGATAAAGTGGAATTGGGTTACTATACTTAATGTGAGTACATAATCTAGAAGTTATACCAAGATACATCAACCCTCCTAAAATATTTCTAACACCCATAATATATTTAGAGTGGCCCCATATGTCTTAAATTACACCCCGTATACGAAAACCGGTCCCGAAACACCTTCATGCTAGTAGAAATCAAGGAAAACAAGATTTGCCAGTCGCTCGCGGGCCGCGTAGAAGTAAGCTTAAGCTTACGCGGGCCGCGACAGCTCAACGCCTGACAAACCTCCGGTGCCGCGACGTGTCCCAACACCCAGCAAGCCTACTCAATGACTCAGCCAAGCTACGCGTTGACCCAACATTGACGCGGGCCGCGTAAGCCTTGACTGTTCTTTACGCGGGCCGCGTGGGAACCAGTTTCAGCAACTATAAATAGAGGCCGTCGGATTTCATTTGGAATTCGCTCACGAACGTTTTCTTCTCTCAAATCTGAATATTAGGCATAATACTCGGGCATTATACCCCCTAATTAGCGAAGCTCTGCCTCGTTGTAAGTATCATAACCCCTGGATACGTATTAGATACTCTGCCCGATTGATCTAGGGTTCCGTAACGGCTATCGTGGTTCTGCCCGACGTAGTCGTTGGAATGCCGTCTCGGGGAGGGTATCACTAATGTTAAAATGGGTTATTATACTAATGCGTGTGCATTGTTTATTTAATTAGATTATAACCAGGAAGTCACACAGGAAAGCCCTATAATAGCAATGTGAGTAATCTCCTTTTTGTAAACAGTTTTTACAAAACCTTAAATGTTTTACAATGCAATTTAGCAGTGATTGAGTCTTTGTAATTCTTCAATTACTGCCGGTATTATGGGGTTTTGTATACATTACTTGATAATCTTCACAATTGGACGAAGAGTTAGCCAATGTGTGATATGACCATAGCCACAGATACGGTCGAGTGGCAAGTACTGAATGAGTAATTGTGTAGATATAAACATTGTAATCGCCCTCAATACTGTTTAAATTAAATTAACAATTCTTGATTAAACTGGGATTCACTCACCAGTATTTCCTGCTGATAAAATGTTTTAAACACGTGTTTCAGGTAACTTAGTGTGAAGCCCATAAAAGCCAGCTGGAGAGCACTGAAGGCTTAGAAAAGTGGCAATAAAAGTTACCTAATTAAAAAGGAGAATTATTTTCAATAATTGGGGTTATTCCCTATAAATGTATAAAAATGAAAAATCGAGTTTTGTTCCACTTATAAAAATATTATAAGAGAAACTTGGGTTTTATCCCATTTCCTTAATTTAAATATTTTGGTGTTTAACTCTGATAAAATATTTCCTAACTACGGTACTGATGAAATTTCCGCTGCCAAATTAATAAACACCGATACCACTGAAACTGGCTCACGGCCGCCCGCTCCCGGAATAGGGTTCGGGGGTTGTGACATCAGATGAGCCTTATACCAACTTCATTTGCCTTACCTAGTCAAAGTAATTGTGTTCATACAAAATATTGTAAAATTATCAAACAAACAAATAGAAACATCATACTATTCCTAGCGTACAAATACGCCCCAAACTATCAAACATGGCAATGTTTTAGTTACTTGCGCAGCAGCGCATCAACAAAGCAGGGATCCATATCCCAAATGTTACAAAAATTGTTCATAAGCAATTACTTTACGACAAATCTTCACCGTCATCCGGAAAGATTTCTTTTAGTTGCGCCTCATGATCGTCAGATTGAAGCGCAACGTTTATCAGATCCATAACAGGAAGCTGCAAGTTGTCAAATTCTGTTTGTAAAGCTGAAAACGCAGCGTTTGTATCAACACCAAAAGTAGCAGATTTAGCGACATCCCAATCAACCTTCAAGGCGCTATTCACATGCTGGGAACACTCAGCGTATCCTTGGACATACCCATCTTTTCGCGCAGCAACAACCAAACGCGCAACGGTTTTATCCAGCTCCTCAGAATTTAACACTGATTCAGCAACCTGCAAAACAAGAAAGGGTAAATAACAAGAAGGCAAAAGCTTCCAGCAAATAAAACAACTTACACAGGCAATTCCACGATCTTTCAGCCACGCCATATCGCTCCTTAAAGGTTCTAGCTCACTTTCCGATGTGGCTCGCGCCGTTTCCGAACCTTCCAGTTTCTCTTCAGCTTCGGTCAAACGGCGAGAGGTCTCAGGTGCTGTTTGTTTTTTCAGAGGTAAAATGTCTGCAGTCTGCGGACCACATCTGCAGACCTCTGTAGCAGAAGAGGTGGACCAAACCTCTGCAGTCTGCAAGAAGAAGAGTGTTTGTTTTCTCATAAGTGTTTCATAACAAACATCACCATAAACAAAACCGATAACAATCAAATTGGCCCAAAAATTCGTTCCCACATTTGTAAAACTATAACTAAAAAAGCATTTAAGAACTAACCTGGATTCAAACTCTCTAATATCAACAAGTTGTTTCCCCAAATAATACGAGAATCAATCTCCATTGCAAAAGCAAGCACTATTATCCTCTTCATTGTCTGCATCACGCAAATAATACAAGAATCAATCTCCATTGCAAGATCTTTAGTTTTTTTTATGATCAGAAACCAAAAATCCCCATGAATAAAAGTGAAATGATAATTCAAATTTCCACAATTTAACAAAATAAAGTCAAACAATGATAAAACTTAATCGAACTTCGTTGTTACCGATTCGACAATCACCATTAAAAGATTATTCAACTTTATTTGAACTTTAATAAGAATCACTGATCAGTTCTTGATTCAATCTTTTCTCAAATTTAAGAACTAACCTGGATTCAAACTCTCTGATATCAACAAGTTGTGTGGGGTGGACGCAGTAGGAGTTTGGTCGGCGGCTCAATCGGAGGTGGGGGAGGTGACCTCGGGTCAACCGGCGGTGGGGGAGGTGACGGAGATGTGGTGGTGGCGGAGGGGAGATGTGATGTCGGCTGGGAGGAGCTAGGGTTTGTTGTGTTTTGAGAGAGCAGAGGAGGAGAAGAGGAGGAGAAGAGCTTTGAAGAGGAGAGTCCAGGTCTGCTTGGAGAAGAGGCCTGGAAGACCTTTTTTAATGAAATCACTTCTAAAAAACAAACGCCCTGCAGACTCAAACGTCTGCGCGTGGTCTGCGTGAGGCAGACATAAGAGATTCAGAAGTGCTTTTCACAAAAAACAAACACCACCTCAGTCTTCTCGGAATAAGCAAGCTCTAGATCCTTCTTAAGTTGTTCCTGGTCAGAAAGCAAAGCAGTAAGTTCCTCTAACTCTTTATCTTTAAGAGCAAGAGTGGCGCACGCTTGTACCTCTCGTTGCTCACTACACTCCCTATGAGAACGCGCTTCTTCCAGCGCGACTTCAACGTCAGCTTTCTCCTTTTTTAACTTTTCTACCTCCGCGTCCTGCTTCTTCAATTTTTCAATCTCAGCCTTGAGATTATTTATAACATTACGGAGGGTTGCCTTCTCAGCATTATCTTTTTCACAAATTTTCTTCCAGTTCTTGCATTCTTCGGAAAGGAGGGCAGCTTCAGCTTCCGCTTTCCTTTTCCACCCCGCAACAGACCATTCCTCAGTTTTACGATCAACCTCAAATCTAGCTTGATCAGATTCCAATTTAGCCTTCAACTGAGCCAAGCGCTTTTCATCATTAGCAAACTTCTTCTGAGCCACCCTGAAAGCTTCCCATTCCTTATGCCTACTATGCCACTCACGCACTATGCGGTGGGTAGTAGAAACATGGGAAGCAGTCTCCTCAAGATAAGCATGATAAGTTTGTTCATGAGAGCGACTCTCTTGAAACTTGATCTCCCCAGGCGGAAATATCGCCTGCAACCAATCTTGGCACACGCGCCAATCTGAGAAAGTGTCACCCTTCTTCAAATTCCAAACCGGGGTATGAAACTCAGAAGCATCTTTCTCCGAGTAAGTTCTATAATAGTAATCCCCCAGGGTTTCCTCTGGGCGGATCGGAGAATTTTTGCTAGCACCAGAAAAGGAGCCTTGCTCCTCAACAGTAACCTTCTCAACACGCTCAGGCGTCACATCAGAAGGTTTTGAAATAGGAATTTCCTCAGCAGTTTTCTCTTCCTCATGAACAACAGCTTCAGGAGTTCGCGGATTAACAACATCATCCACAACCTCTGGACTAACAACCTTCTCAGCTTCTGCAACAACATTAGCAGGCTTATCAACCTCAACAGTTTTCCTCACACCACCATCAGTAACCTCCATAGTCTCTACCTGATCAGCAATAGGAACGTGCGGAGGGGAAGGTGGGAATTCTTCATTAACCACAAGTTGTGACTCTGCGGGAACAGGAGAAACAGGGACTTCTGAAAAAACAACAAAGTATGTAAAAATTTCACGCGCCTAAAGAAAAGAAGCACAAGGAACACTTACTAGGAGCAGATTCTGAAATAAAAGCACCCAGGTTGCCTTTCCTGGTAATTTTCTTCTTTTGGATCTTCTTTGGGGGTTGACCTTCAGCTCCAACATCAGTCTGCTTCCTTTTACCCGCCTTCTTTAGCACCAAGTGCTCCAGACTGGACTCCAGATCAATGGGCTCATCCGGATTGGAAGGAGGGATGTCAGCAGCATCTCTTGGTTCAGGTTTCGGCCTCTTAACAGTAACTGCAGGCATAAGACCCTCCAAAGAGTCAGAAACCACCACATAATCACACCAGGAGTCAGAAGAATGGCGCATTCCTTTTTTCTCTCCTCCAACATTTTTTCCTTTGGAAGAATGAATGTCTTCCGCATCACTCTTTTTAGGCGCAACGTTACTGGTCGCCGCGCGTTTCTTCTTTTCAGGGCCTATGCCCAAATTCGACAAGTCACCTATAAAAAGCGCAGAATAAAGGTTGTTCAAACATTTAACAGGAAGCAGAAGACAAACAAAACGCGCAAACTTACCAACACCTGCAGCAGGCTGAGCAGATAGATCAGCCTCTCGGGGAAGTATAAAATTCCCAACAATCCGTTGGTACCAACGCTCCTCATCAGTTTTCTTCTGAATAGTACACATTTTTCCGCCTTCTCTCTTAAAGGCAACAACATATAACGAAACAACTACAATAGCAGCAGAGCAGATTCAAAAAAAAAAAAAAGAGAAAGAAAGAGGAAAAGGCAAAACCCCCCAATTTTACCTTTACCATCCTCCATGTACACCGGTTTGTCTTCCCGGTCCATCCTCTAATTTAAACTCATGCTAGCACCAACAAGGGCTTTCTCCGGTAAGATGATATCGGGAACATCTTTCAGATCTTGGTACCAGTTCTCGTCAACAGTGCATCTGGTGAAATACCCTAAATCGAGGAACTGTTGGTTCAATACGCATAGTCCGGCACACGAACTCAAAATGCCGAACCCTAACCATACCAATAGGGTGCAATTGAGAGATATGAATCTTGTAATAGCCAAGAATTTCAAGAAGAAATTTCGTCACGGGCAAACGAAAGTTGCTGTCACAGAAAAAAACCCCAAAACAGGGTAATATATCCAGCCGGAGCATCTGCAGCCGTCTGACCCTCCTCAGGGTACAAGGCACCCCAAATCTCCGGAAATTTAAAATTTCGAACCAAGCCATCAAAAGCGGCTCTAGACCACTTTAACGGTGGAAGTTCAGCAGACATTCCCTCAGAAAAATCTTCTTGGTGTTCTCCAGTTGACATAAGAAGAAGAAAGGGCAAATTTTCTCTTAACATATAACGAAGAACGGAGGAGAGAAACTTTCGACAAAACAATGATTAAAAAGGCAAGTCAAGCAAACTTATATACTCATCACAATAAATAGCATCGGTAACTGCCACAACACCTTTTCCGAAGGTCACGATTACCCAAGCGACAGGGGCGAGTGGAGAGTAACCACAAACGCGAGCTCACGCGCGCGTGTAGAACACGGTTAGCAAGGAAGACCTGACAGTGACAGCCTGTCACACAGGCCTTACTGAACCATCACCACCAAAAGTCAAGATCTTTATCTCCTCATAGAAGATTTTCTATTTTCGCGCCAAAAAAGCTTTCCCTCTCTTAAGTCCAGTGCTCCACTGACTTGAATAAGAGCAACACTAGACTGGGGGGACTTGAAGGGGTAAGGTCCCAAAAACCTCATAATAAGTACTTGGGACCATACCACAACCTTGTCTTTTAGCCCCCTTTTTGACCTTGCGCGGCCGCGCACCGGTCCCATAAAGAAGGCTCCCAAAGTCAGGTAGCAAGTAACACTTGCGCATCATAAAGCCTTGCGCTTTCCTTCATAAAGAAAGGATGAAATTCCTAAGTTAAACATCTCCCGCTGAATAAATACCCAGACTTGGGATTTATTTATTCGGCTGACTCCACACGGTAAGGAGTCACACCAGATTACAGCAGTAATCTTCTAGAAGGAAATTAAACGTGCACCACTAAGACGGTTATAACCGTCTGGACACGTGTCACCATCTCAGGCATCCCTGAAATCACAACGATAGCATGTAAAGGGAGGAAAACCTCCACTTGATCACCTTCCACGTGGCAAAACCCCAGCCATATATCTGAATAGTAATCCGTGTGCACTCACCACGGATCGAGAAGATTGACGGAAGTAAGAATTACCGCTTACGGGGTTAGTATCTTCCGTCAACTTTTCACCAACGGGTTTCCCGCCCAAAAAACTCCCGACTATAAATACAAGACCAATTCAGGTATGAAAGTCAAGTTACACACACTTCTTCAATTCTTCTTCTTCTTCTCCTTCATAAACACATACTTATTTTCACGCCGGAGTCGGGTCAAGGAGAGAACTCCCTTTCTCCCCTTGATGAGGCTAACGGTGCTTTGTTTTGCAGAGTTTATTGGAGAAGAAGATCAGTAACATCGAATCAAACGAGAGAGAACAAACCCCTTTATGCAGATCCAAACCCCCTAGATATTCCGATTCCGGTCGTTTATCTAGTGTTTCTTCAAAGTTGAATCCCATATGTTAAGATGAATTACACTATTACTTGTTAAGAATTCAAATTTTTGGTTTATATATTAACAGGTATTGTAGAGACTATATATGGTACACTACTAATAAAAGAGTATCAATGCCAAATGTTACCCTCTTTGTTGATTTGGTGATCACTAAAATGTTTGAATTGGTGTCCTCGGAATTCAAATGCAGTATTGATGGTCTTGGAAGCCTCATCTTTTGTACGTGATGTTTTCGTTAATGCCGGGTAGATTAACTGTGCTAACAAATTGTGGTGTTATACCAAAAGCTTATTAAAAAAGGGTCGTTGTTTGTGTTTTGGGATATATTAGACTTTTATGTGTTAATAATTTATGTTAGTCATCCATATTTTAACATGTAGCAAAGATATCTTTTTATACGACTATAAATGAAGAGGTTAACGCTAAGGGTGTGAATTTTTAACTTGACACAAATCTAACATGAAATTTACTGGTTTGGGTTTAGTCTAAACCAGTTCAGATCAATTTCGGGTTAAAGCCGTCAAGTTGTTTAGCTAAACGGTCGGGTTCGTGTCATCCTAGCGGGTTGGCGGATTAACCCGTTTAACTCATATATTTATTTATTTTTTTCAAAATGTGTATGTCATTAGTTAAATTGGTTGGATATTTCATGGCATAACTATAATAAAAGAAAATTTGACATAAGATTTTATAATTAAAGTTTAACTGTTTTATATACATTTATATATTTTTTTTTTTTTTTGTAAAACATTAACTGAAGAGGTATGGTCCCAATTCCCTGTCTACATGGCAGGGACCACACTACTTTTGAGCATACAAGGCGTCCACATCAGCGAAGTCATCCAGAAGCTTCTAGAAGCTTCTGGAGGACTCGCAGCTGGCACCAAAGATGCCTTATCCAACATAAAGGACAACACGTGTAACCACACACAGAACGCCACATAGGCCTGCGACAAATCAGGGAGCAAGGCTGACGGCGCCAGTACGAGGCATCCAGCATGGACAAATGTAACGATGCCACGTGTACCACTACACCTGCCGTGACAGAGCAGACCAAGAGGATATTCCCCTTGGTCGGACAGCTGGCACGCGTCCACAGCTGGCACAGCTGCTCCTTCCTTCTTCACCCTCCGGCTATAAATAGGACCCTTCATCATTCAGGTTCAGGATCTTTACTCTCCATACTCACTCTATACACACACTGTTTATTTTCCTCCCAGAACAGTACTTATTCTCACGCCGGAACCTGGTTAAGAGGGAAAACCTCCTCCCCCCTCTTAACGAGACTAACGGTGTTTACTGTTTTGCAGATCTCGAGCCATTGTTACGAGCAAGAAAAGAGGTTGAACCCCACAGACGAAATAACTCCATCGATAAACCCTGTGTTAATCGGTGTTTCATCATTAACTTTAAAATAATAATATGCAGTCAACTGCCGAATATTCGTGTCGTGTTTGGGTTAACCCATAAGTATCTGTGATGTTCGGGTTTATAGGTCTGACGCAATTTTCAAGTTTAGATTAATGTAAAATTTTCAAATTCTAATGAGACTGGACCCGCGAACACAATCTGTTTACACCGCTAGCTGACGTTGTCTTGAGATAAGATAGACTAAGATGTGCTAGAATTTATGCTTCTCATTTACATTCGTTTACATTTTAACAGGTGGCAAATACATTATTTCAATTACTTAAATAGATACTACCTTTTTAAGAGGTTATCTAATGACATTTATTTACTTGTCAGGAAAATGGTAATTGAACTTCAAAAAAAGGTTGACGAGATGGATTTAAAAGCTGAGTCGGCTACTCTAACCGAGCAGGAAGTGAAAGAAAGAGACTTGTGGCTGAAAACAATTAATGAGTTGGAAGACAATAGGATGGAAGATCTCAAGCAAAGGGCGAAAGTTAAATGGGCAGTAGATGGAGACGAAAACACTGCTTTCTTTCATGGGGTTATAAATGGACATCGGAAGAATAATCGAATCAATGGGCTGAATTTTGAGGGAGTCTGGATTTCGCAACCAGATGAACTTAAGAAGAATATAAAGACGTACTTTGAATCGGTTTTCACTGAACAAGTGTTTGATAGACCGAAATTCATAAATAACGGTTTCAAAGTACTTTCTTTATCTCAGTCGGCGATGTTGGTAAAAAGATTCTCTAAGGATGAAATTAAAGATGCGGTTTGGAATTGCGGGGGAGAGAAAACGCCGGGTCCGGATGGCTTTACATTCAGATTCATCAAAGACTTTTGGGAGATATTAGAAAAGGATTTTGGTTCGGCTCTTGAATACTTCTATGTACATGGCAAATTGAATAGAGGGTGTAATTCGAGCTTCATCTCTTTGATCCCTAAAACGAGTGACCCTCAATTCATCAATAACTTTAGGCCAATCAATTTGATTGGTTGTATTTCAAAAGTTGTTACAAAAATTCTTGCAAACCGACTAAAGAAGGTTATGGATTATTTGGTTAGCGATGTGCAAACGGCGTACATAGAAGGGAGAAGTATTCTTGAAGGGCCTTTGATTATTAATGAAATTATCTCTTGGGCAAAAAGTTGCAAACGAAAGATCATGCTTTTTAAAGTAGACTTTGAGAAGGTATTTGACTCAATAAGTTGGGAATTCTTAGATTCGATTCTACTTCAAATGGGTTTTCCGGCTCTATGGAGGAAGTGGGTTATGGGTTTATTAAGGACGGCCAGAACTTCGATATTAGTAAATGGCTCACCAACTTTGGAATTTGAAATTCAAAGGGGAGTCAGACAAGGAGATCCATTATCCCCACTTCTATTTATCTTGGCAATGGAAGCACTACATATTGCTACCGAAAGTGCGGTCGATGGGGGTATCTTCAATGGTATCAAAACGCCAGGATCAGGTCCGATTATTTCACATCTTCTGTACGCAGACGATGCATTATTTGTTGGTGAATGGTCTGAGGAGAACTTTCACAACCTTGCTAGACTTCTAAGATGCTTTCATTTATCTTCGGGGTTAAAAGTAAACTTTTCCAAAAGTAAAGTTTTTGGGGTGGGTGTTGATAATAATGATATCTCGGATATGGCTTCGATACTTGGGTGTGAAAAAGGCTCGTTACCATTCATATATTTAGGCATACCGGTCGGCTCCAACATGGGTTTGGTGAAGAATTGGAAACCCGTAATCGATCGCTTTGAACAGAAACTAACTCTATGGAAGGCACGGACACTATCATTTGGAGGAAGGACGACAATGGTGAAAGCGGTACTAGGTAACCTACCTACTTATTACTTCTCGTTATTTAATGCACCAATACATGTGATTAAATATTTAGAGAAATTAAGGCGTAGGTTCCTATGGGGGGGGTTGTATTGATAAGAATAAGATGAGTTGGGTACCTTGGTTCAAAGTGGTGGCTCCGAAACAGCAGGGGGGTTTGGGTATCGGTAGTTTGATGTCGATGAATAAAGCCATGATGGTAAAGTGGATTGTGAAATTCCGAAATGAAATAAATCATCTCTGGACGAGAGTAATTATGGCAATACATGGGAAGAGGCGGAACTATTCGATAATTCCTATAAAAAACTCAATTAGCGGTGTGTGAAAAAATATTGTTCAGATGGGGAAAGGATCAAATCTGAAATTTTCTGATGTCGAGAAGAGGTTGGAGCTGCAAATTGGTTGTGGAGATAAGACTTATTTCTGGCTAGACAAGTGGGCCGGTGATTTTGCATTAAAAGATCGATTTCCTAGTTTATTTGCACTTCAAGAGGATAAATTCAGTTTAGTTCAGCATCGATACAACATAACTAATGATCAAGTCTCTTGGTTGTGGGGTGGAGATGCAACGGTTACTCAACTGGAATTGGCGGATCTATGGGATGAATGTAAAAATCTGATACAAAATGTTGGATTAAAAAAGGAACACGATAGGTGGATGTGGAAACAGGAGAATGAGCGAGAAGACTTCACTGTTGGAAATCTAAGATCAGAGCTGGATAGTATGACTTTGATACCAGAAACGCAGGTTCTCAAGTGGCTGAACTGGATACCAAAGAAAATAAATTGCTTCCTTTGGCGAGCGGTGCTAGACCGAATTCCTACAAGAGACGCGTTAGCTATTCGGAACATACAAATACCCTCAGTTGTATGCGCATTATGTAATATACGCAGCGAATCGGTTGATCATCTATTGATCTCCTGTCAATACGCTCAACTGGTTTGGACGGCAATCTCGTTATGGGTCAAAATTCCTCTTCCGAGATATGTGCTCAGTTTGGTGGGACTATTGGAGCATATTCAAGCACATTGTTCATCACAAGAAAAAAAGAAGGCGGTATACATGATTATTGCGGCAACATGTTGGATACTATGGCGGATTAGAAATAATGTAATTTTCAATGACAAAACAACGAACGTTTCAAGGGCAGTTGGTGACATCAAAGCACTCTCGTTTGTATGGATAAGAGAAAGGGCTGGAAAAAAGGATCTAAATTGGGAGGCTTGGGGAGAATTTAGTTGTTTTAAATGATCTTATTGTAATTTCATTCTGCACTTTATTTGTTGCTGTAACCGTACTCTAAGGCCTTAGCATCTTGCTAAGGTTTTGCTTTTTTTTCTGTTTACTTAATATACCACCGTCTTTTTTCAAAAAAAATTTAACTTTTGGAATGGGTGCTACTTTCTACACCCCCCTATTTACTTTTTTCACCCCCCTCCTCTCACATACTTACAGGTGGGGCCTGCGTGGGACCGACAGTTTTCCTCTCACAAGGGGGGGTGTAATCAGGAAGGAGGGGGGTGTGTATAGAATGGGCCTTTGGAATACATATTGATGTATGGAAATGTTCTATGCAGAACACTGAATATTATGATAATACGTAGAACAAAATGAATTACTCATTTTTTCAATCCTAAAAATCTCAAAAGTAAATGAAAATGTTAAAAATGTAAGATTTATTGTTTCTTACACTAGAATTTAAATAAAATATGAAAAAGAGAAAAATGCCCGGATAGTCCCTGTGGTTTCGCATTTTTTCACCTATAGTCCCCAACTTTCTAAAATTACCTGAATAGTCCCCAACTTTTCATTTTTTGTTCCCGGATAGTCCTTGGGTCTAACTTTAGTTTGTTTTCTCTATTAAGTGGGTGTGAAATGACAAAAATACCCTTTCCTTTAAAAGGCCAAACCACAGGGACTATCCGGGCATCTTCTACATTTTTAGAGAAAAACCCCACCACCACACTTTCCGGCGAACTTTTCCGGCGAAATTAATTTCCGGCGACTTTAAATCTTGAACGCGAGTTATTCCGGCACCGCCGCCTTTCCGGTGAACTGACTTCGACCAAAACCACCACCCATCACTGTTCACGAACTCGAACCGTACACCACATAAATCTCACATAGATTTTCAATTACAAAGAGGGCTTTTAATTTAGCTTCAATTTCGTAGACAGTTGATGGGGTTTTGATGGGTGGCAAATCAGATTTGCACTGAAGCTGTAGAAGATGAAGCTTATGAAGATTTAGGGTGGCAAATCGATTTGGTTTGGGGTTGCTGTTCTTCAGATTTGGGGTGGCAAATGATTAGGGTTTGGGTTATTTAAGAGAGACAGTATTTTGTGTTTATATATATTTTACTTTTTAATTAACATATTTTTAATTAAATAGGCAAAATTACATAAGTACCCTCATGTGATATGCACATGATCTCATTTAACGTTAAAAACGAACTCAGTTAGGGGGCTAAAGGACAAACCTTGCAAGATTTTGAAACATAAAATACAAAAGTCATCAATTCTAAAGGCAAAGGACAACGCCTGAAATTGAGTATAAAGATAAAGGACAAAACCTGCAATTCACTCTTGCTTTTTTATACTTTTTTTTTTCTCCGAACAGCCACTCCATTGATGTACATCAGTTATTTTAGAACACCTAACTTCCACATCCTCTAAATCTACTTCTTAATGGACACCTTTAGTTCAACACATGAAGAATAAATTAGTTAAACCTTGAATTCAAATATAACATTTTGCTATTGCAAACAAACTGTATCAGCATTATGTTCCATGCAAGTATACCGAAGCGAACCTAGGCTTACACCAATACGTGTTCATAAAGAGGAATAGAGACACATGTCAATACATTATTGGACACGATTTTACGAGGTGTTACATATTAACTTGGGAAGAATTTAGAAATCTTATGATGAAAGAATTCTGCCCACGAAACGAAATGAGAGCTCTTGAAACTGAATTCTATTATCTTAAACAAGATAGTGGCGAAAATCGTGCCTACACTGATTGGTACTAAGAGTTGAGCCTACTCTGTCCCAGTATGGTCACGCCCTTAGATCCGGCCATTGAGAAATACATTGATGGCCTACCTGATCCGGTCCAATATATTGTAACTGGCAGCAAACCAGCTACTATTAGGGAGGCTATCGAACTAGCCGCAACCCTAACTGACTCACAAGTCAGGAAAGGAAAAATTTTTCGCACAGGTGATAAGAAACCTCATAAGGCTACCCAAGGGAAACCTACGGAAGTGAAAGCCGAACCCTCCAAAAATTCAAAGAAGCGTAAAGCTTCAAAGAATTTTACAGTTATGGCACCAATTCCACGAAATCAAGTACCCGTTGGGAGAGAGGCATACAAGTGCCCCGTGTTTGAAATCATATGAAATATCATAACACATTTTGATATAACTGAAGTAGCAAACATTATAGATGGTCCTTTATCACCAAAACGACAAAAGCAACAGCCAATCATATAAAAAAAAGACATAAATCTTTCAAAATCGACCAATCGAACATGAAGACACAGCAATTCATTAAGAGATTCAACCGTCACAGCATAAGAAAACCATTCTGCCCCCATTATAGCTACAAGACCAATATACTGATCTTCACATGCTCATATCATTCTTGAAGTAAAAAACCAAAACTTTATTGAATATATAAACATTGTATCAAGAACGTACGATTACTTACTATGTGCTACAAGAACAATAAGTCGATAACAATGAGCTTCATTTGCTATCAAACTGCCACTTTAGCTATCAAGTATAAACATTGTATCACTTGCTATATGCTACAAGAACAATTAGTCGATAACAATGAGCTTCATTTGACATAAAACTGCCACTTAGCTATCAAGTAATAACATATATCACAAAACATAGGAGAAAGAACAAAAATGCATAACTGCTATAGCATTTTGTCACCTAACCGAAGCCTCGCCTCAATTAACCGAGCAGTAAACTCTCCATCACTAACCATCAGCATTTCCCACAACGGTACAGAAAGCCCATGATCAACCAACAACCGATGCCGGCGCATAATCTTACCCTCTAAACTATACGAAAAATACTGCGGAAACCTCTTCAAATCACCCAAATCCCCCTTCATCTCATTCAAAAAGTAGTCAACTTTGGGCTTAAAATTGTTCTCAATGCTAAATGTCAACAACCCTGGTGACCTCAGCACCATATTAACCACATCATCATACTCAAACCCTAACCCCATCAAGTAATCCAGTTTGGGCATTAGTGTACCTTTCACACTTGAAACTAACAACATTGTTGTTTGGGCCGTGATTCTGTTTGGGCCCACGAACCCTAACTTTCTCAAGAACCACAATGTGGGCCGCAGTTGATCTTCCACGCTGCAAATCAGAAGTCTAGGGCACCGAAGTATCGATTTGCGAATGTTGAAAAAGTGGAGGCCGACGTCGTTTAGTAAGAAATCGAATACAGGGTAAAGATCGGCGTATGGGTCGCACGTGAGAAGCTGAGGGTACATGTCGAAGATACGGCCAAATTCTGGACGTCTTATTCCCATTGAAGAAAGACAATTCTCCACAGATTTTAAGGATCTGAGTGAGGTTGATCGGAAATCTGGGTTTTTTTGTAAGGCTTTTGTTGGGTTTACTTTTAGGGCTTTGAGATAAAGAATCTTTTCACGGAAAAGAAGGCCGGAGTCGGTGGTGAGCAAAGGCGGCGGTGGTGGACCGATGGCGGTGAGTACTCCATTTTTTGAGGTTATTGAAGGGTGGTTTTGTAGGGGTTTGAAGTGGGTTTTTGTTGTGTGTTTGGATGATTGAGGGGTTGAAGCTTGAAGAGGGATATGAATGAATCTAACTATCATTTGTTTTCGGTGGTGGTGTTCTACTGTTCTTGTGAAAAAGAAAGGATTGAGTTATAAAAGTTATCAGATATGATCTTGTTTGTGAAGTAATTTTATCACAAACTCAAACATGATTTCATCAAAAAGGCCAAATGAACCGATACACCAAGCGCTTTTTGAAGCAAGCAGATAAATAAAAGTACCGAGCTAGTGATGTCGTAGACGATAATCGCTGCTGCAGCTCCCATGTACTAGACCTTATCTGCAAGCAAAGGCAACCATATATCAACGCAGTTCGTAACAAAGTAAAAAACTTAAATTCATTATTTGTATTAAATAAAAGAATCCCACAAAGTAAACCAATTGCACACAATGAAGCATCAGTTTGGGGTTGCATATTAATTCAATATTACAACACCTATCTTCTTACACAAGCAATGAAACACTACTAAACTCAAATATAACTATCAAGCTCCAAAGCCAAATTTTAAGGTGTGATTGATGGGAATAAATAACTACAGTTTTTACTTGAATTGTAGGTTCTGATATACAAAAGTTTTCCCTTTGAACTAACATAAAATATGATCTATTCCCAACACAGGCATTTTCACAAACAATTGGTGAGCACAAGACATAAAGAGGGTGTTCATACAAAACTTCGTTTCCTATGGGGTTTCGGTTCATAAAGCAAGAAACATATATGATTAATTACTCGAATTCAGTATTCAATTTCATCATAAAATGCAAACCCTTAAAGTTATTACGATTCAATTGAAAAAAAGAAACATTTTTAACGGAAGAAGAGACGTTACCTGACGGAATCGTGGATGAGTTTTAGGGTTGAAGAAGCAAGACCTGCGATGGCTTCTTCTACTCTTGACGGAGACGAAAATGAGGTGTGAGATGTTGACGGTGGGAAAAGAAGATAGAATTATTCAGTCTCCTGGTGTTGAAGAAAGAATTCAGGCATGTGTGTTGTTTGCGACCTGCGAGCGAAAAGGGAAGGGGTGGATGTTGAGATAGAATATGTAAAATGGGTTGTTTTTGGGTCCAGAATAATAACTATTTAGGCCCAAAAGGGCAAATTGCAAAACCCCCCAAACCCTTTGCGTTCGTTCGCGGGACAACCAAATTTTGTCCCGCCAAAACTCCAAATCTTTTTTATAAATCACTCGTTTCATTAATCAGTTTCATTTTCAATCGCCCACAAGCATCTACAAACAAATCGCGATAACTTCTTCGCCGCCTCAAAGTATTTATAAATTTGAAGATCTAGGTCAAATCAACACAGAGATCAGGATCTGTACGAAGAAACAGTCATGAGTGCTGTAAATCTAACAAATGTTACTGTATTAAACAATCCAGCCCTCTTTCTCAGTCCTTTCCAGTTCGAAATCTCCTACGAGTGCTTGGTTCCCCTTAAAGACGGTAACTTTCGTTTCCTAGTTTCTGTAAATTATGGATTTTGTTTGTCTGTATAAAAGGATGACTGTTTAGTTTGATGAGATAGATGTGGTTTTAGGGTTTGATTCAGATTTGTGGTTTCTTGAATTGATGTTTTGGTTTGGAAGTTGTTGTTGTTGTGTAAATTTAGGGTTTGGTTCAGATTGTTTGGTGTGCTGAATTGCTGTCAAGGATGCTTTAGTCAAGTTAACGAATTTATTTATTTATTTTTGTATATATTTATAGAATTTTATTGTTAATTTATTAAGTTAGATGCATAGTTTGTGAAATTAGGTCGATCTATGTAATGTTTGTGATGAAAGATGCCGGTTTTGTTTGAAATTTAATGTGTATTGTTTGTGTTCGTTTTTGTTTAAAAACTCTTTTATGTGTTCATTTGTGTTCACAAACGTTTGTCTGTGCTTCTTAACTAAGTTTAACACGAACACATTCATTATTTGATGAACTAACACGGTAGTTTAGAATGATTAGTAAAGTAGAGTAGGAGTAACATTTGTCGTTCATGAACACTTTTATTTAGGGCTGCAAACGGACCGAACGAACACGAACAAGACCTTGTTTGTTAAGAAATATATGTGTTCACGAACTGTTTATGAACACTTACGGAACGAAATCTTATGTTCGTGTTTGTTTGATAAGGAAATGAACTTGTTCGTGTTTGTTTGTTAATTTTAGGCAACGAACGAAAATGAATGTTGATTAACACAAATGGAAACAAACGATCACAAACAAGAGTTTATGAGCATAAGATATAATACATTGACACTTATTACATATTTCATTTGTCAAAATTAAAATATCGAACACGATAACACGTTACCAAACGTTCACGAACATAAACGAACGGATACGATTTCTGTTCTTGTTTGTTCATTTAACTAAACAAATGAAATTTTTGTTTGTGTTCGTTTGTTTAATAAACAAACAAACACAAACGAACTTCCCGCCGAATGGTTCATGTATTGTTCGCCTAACGTTTGGTTCGTTTGCACCTCTACTTTTATTTTCTTAACGAACAAACACCGATGAGGTCTTGTTCGTGTTTGTTTGGTTCGTTTGTAGTTCTAGAGAGGTCAACTTGCATTTTTAATGCCACATTTTGATCTTAAATTATCTTCTTTCTCATATGTTTTGTCTTGGCTATACAGATTTAGAATGGAAATTAACTTATGTGGGATCTGCTGAGGATGAAACATATGACCAGGTTCTTGAAAGTGTGCTAGTTGGACCCATTAATGTTGGCAACTACCGTTTCGTCTTTGAGGTAACTTTAAGATCCCATAGCTTCCATTTCTTGATCATGGTTTATTTTGTTGTGAATCATAGGATTAACTTAAATTCACATGTTGCAAATTTTTAGGCAGACCCACCAGATGCGTTAAAGATTCGTGAAGAGGACATAATAGGTGTTACGGTCCTGTTATTGACATGCTCTTATTTGGGGCAAGAGTTTGTTCGAGTGGGATATTATGTGAACAACGATTACGAAGACGAACATTTAAGAGAAGAGCCACCGCAAAAGGTTTTGATCGATAAAGTTCAAAGGAATATTTTGGCTGATAAGCCTAGAGTCACAAAGTTTCCCATTAATTTCCACCCTGAGAATATCGACCAATCAGAGCAACCTGATCATTTACCTGAAGTTGAAGTTCCAACTGAACAAGAATCTGAAACTTTGTTGGGTGAACAGGAGAATCCAGAGAATCCTGTTGATTGCGAAGTTAAAAGCGATAATGAAGAACCGGCACCTTCTGTATCTGATCATCCGCCTACTCTAGTGTCTGCTTAAAGATTTGGATGAATCTAATTCGTTTCCAATCGGCTGTCTTCTTTTCAAGAACAGAATGTGTCATGGTTATAATGATCAAATTATAAGTTTTTAAGTTTTATGTCGAGAGTTTCGTGGTATGAGTTTGCATATTGCTGAGAATGGTTTTGAAGATCTATGGTTTGTCACATACTCGCATATGTACTGAAAGTTCGCCTTGTTTTATCATATGACTAATTGATTTGGTGCTTCTTAACTGTTCTTGAATGGCATTTTGTTTGTATTTTTTTCCAGTTTCATTTTGTTTGTTTTCGAAGCTCTCATAAGTTAATCGAGCTTGAGCTCGAGCTCAAGCATGGTCGAGCTCGGGTTCGTCTCGTTTGCACCCCTAGCGGTAGCAAACAACAATACAAAAGTTTTTCTCTATATCACACTAATTATTTCTTGTAATCTATTTTATATAACTTGTTAACATTTATATCAATTTGTTTAGGCTGTATAAATACGCAGTAAACTAGTTACAACAAGTATGTGCAGGCTTGGGGCATGCTTGCTTGTCTGCAACCGATCCAAATTAGAGCAACACTCGAAAAGTCGAATACTAAGTTAATCATGGGGCTGGGGTAGAACACAGTGGGTCGATGGTTATTATACTGGAGCTCGTTCTATATACCAGTAACATATAACAAATACATTCTACAAAAAAGCACAATCATTGTACATCTACATGTAGTTTTATCTCATTCTATTGGTACACAAAATGGTGTGCGCCAGTGACCGATTTGGGACCGAGCCACTTACTTACCAATGAGCTTAACGGTCCACGCACCACCAAAATAAAGACCCAAAAGCGGTCCCGCCAGAAGCATCTGAGTCAGAGGATCTGTTGATGGAGTCACAATAGCGGCTGCAACCACAGCACCAACTACTACATATCTCCATATCGATAACATTTGATCACCCGACACTAACCCAACTTGCCCTAATAAAAGTTGTATAACCGGGACCTACATACATAAACAAAAAATATGAAGGCAATTATAACCCCTGTCCATTTTTGACCTTTGAGGTCAAACTTATCACAAATAAATTTAAAATTGATAGGATTTCGTAGAACATCAATAATACTTCCAATACTCTTATAAAATTTCCTTGTATTATAAATAAAAGGGTAAATTGCTTTTGCATCCTTTAAGTTTCAGCAAAATTTCAGGCGTTGTCCTTTAACTAACGAATTTACAGCGGATGTCCTTTATGTTCTAATTTTTTTACAAGCATAAGGACATCTTTTGTAAAGAAATTAAAACATAAAGGACATCGGTTGTAATTTCATTAGTTAAAGGACGGTGCTTTTAATTTTGCTGAAACTTAAAGGATGTAAAATGCAATTTACTCTAAATAAAAACATCTAAATAATTATAAGAACATATGTCGGAATTTGAAGGTGAACATTAGTCAGTTTTGACCTCAAAAGTAAACCCGTTAGTCCGTTACCCTTTACTCTTAAGATTGACTATTGATGTTAAAGGTACTGTTTTCGAATGATCTGGTCAAACTTTCAAATGTAACAACCAGACGATGAAAACTAGTATGTTCGAATCTACATATAAGTGATTACCTGGAAAGACAAGCCTGTACTGAACATGAGTACCAATACGAACTCGAAGTATTGGTCAATAGACCACAACGATTCGACAACCCCTTCGGCATAACTAACAAAGAAATTTAAAGCAGCGGGAGTAAGCACCACGTATGAAAAGGCGATTCCGGTGTAGAAAAGTATCGAAGATCCTAGAACAATCGGGGCCAAGAATTTTCTTTCTGATCTTGTTAATCCAGGAAGAACAAAAGCGATGATTTCGTAAAGAATCACGGGGCTTCCTATAAGAAGGCCACAATAGCCTGATACCTGCATACGTAAAAAAAAAATAAAAAATAAAAACAGAATGATCGGTAAATATATGTCACATGAAGTGCACACGGGTTCAATGGTAACCTTTATAGTGGTAAAGAAAAACTCGCCGGGAGCTAACTGCAAGAACCGAACACCTTGAGTTCTAACTGGAGCTTCAAGAATCATTATGAGATCCTTTGAATAGAAAAAACATCCCATGATGGCAGCCCCAACTGCCAAAACTGACACGAAGATTCTATCTCGTAGCTCTTCAAGATGATCAAATATGGTCATTTCTTTGTCTTCTGGAAGGAGTTCCTTATCAGGATACAGAAAATTGTAAAGAGCACTTCCATTATCTGTTGAATCAGTGTTTGCTAGTGCATCTTCTTGGATGTCATCAACCAGTTCTATATGTACAATGTCAAAGATAAAGTTAGTATATTCCCATTTTCATTTTGTGGGTCCCATATAAGTCAGTCAGTATTAGTGTGTTTTTTTTTTTTTTTTTTGAACGGCAAGGAACGACGTGCCAACCACCGTGACACCGGGCGCTGTGGCCAAGGTCGACTACTCGACCGCTGCCAGCCCCTTGGCTCTCCCAGATGCGCGGAAACCCGACCTCCACCCGCCCAAAGGCACGGCAGTGGAATAATCAGTAAAACCTCGCCTCCCATCCAAGACGAACCGGCGCCATCCGTATTCGCCCTTCACCTGGATACCGCAGAAAATAATGGGGAGAGTGGGAGTCGAACCTGGGTCACAAGGAACACCAAGTCTTTCCTCAACCACCCCACCACTACCTCATTGGCAGTATTAGTGTGTTACAAACAAAGCATATCAATACATGATGCTGAGGTCTTAAAGCAAACAAGGGTTTAAATTCTCAGCTACCGAAAAGATTTCTTGAAAACTCAAGTGGTATGTCATCACTACAGAGTTCAAAACTCACCGAAATCTGAATTCATTAGTTAGTCATCACTACAGAGTTCTTTGACCTTTTTCACTATGCTAGTTGTCTAAGAGCAATAAAATAGTTGTCTTATCTTAAATGCCCATGAATCTATCAACAAAGAAAGCTAAAGATCACATAAGTTAGAATAAGTAGAAACCAAATTATCCTCTATAACAGTTACAAACTAACTATAATAGTTGTGTTCATAATGTGACCTTAAAATTATCAACAACTGCCCTAATATCAACTAAAATCAAGATAGCAAAGTGGGCAGTAATCCACCCTACAATTCATGCCAAACACAGAACTTAACAAAGGGATTTAATCACCACATAAAAGGAGAGTAATTTACAGTTAATAAAGAACTAACTCACCAGGTCTATCTTCAACAACTGCTCTTGTTTGCATATCCTCAAGAGCAAAGCAAACAACTTTGCTCATCTTTCTTTGCCTTCTACATGAGAAACTTAAAGGGTGTTTCCTTTGATTGATTTGCAAACAACTTGAATGATTTGTTGTTGACTTCACACAGTTGAAGCTTCTGCTTGTGTTGAGATAAAGATTGTGGTGGATGAGGGTGCTTGTGCTTCCCATTTTTTGACTTTATTTTCTGGGGTTTTACTGAAATTGAGTTTGTATATTGGTTGAAATGATTCTGATGATGTAGTGACTGGTCCTTAATTGTTCAACTTTGGGTGTGTGATATTTTTTGAGGTGCATGTTAGCAAAAAAAACCTTAGTGTTCTAATCGTGCGCTCACTTCTTTTGTTTTCTTATTTAACAAAATAAAATAAAAAGTGTTGATACACTCCCTTTATAAATGACACCCCTTGTATCTTGATAAGAATTTAAAACACTACCTACAAATAGGGCTATTCACGAGCCGAGTCGAATCGAGCGGACTTTTGTTTATGTTTGGCTCGTTTACAAACAAACCGAGCAGAGCGGCTCGTTTACAACCGAGCGTCAAATCGAATGAGCATTTTCCGAGCAATTTCCGAACAAACATCGAGCGAGTGATTTGAACAACCCTACCTATAAAATTTTTGATTATTTATTGAACTAACAATCACAATAATACGATACCACTTTTTTCAACTAAAAATAAAAAATAAAAGAGATGATTCTTAATAAAAATACAAACTGAACATTTTAAACAAGTTTATCATTTTTAATAATATATATCTCAATTTTATATAACCATATCCTTAAGGTGGACGAATGCTTTCGGGAGGGGAGAGGTGGATGCGGGAAAGGAGCAAGGGAAAGAAAATTGGGCTGATGTGGTGCAAGATGCGGGATGAAGAAGTAAAGAAGTTGGCAATCTCGAAACAAAGAAGCAACAGAAAAGGAGCTAAGGATGATAGTAACAGGGATATAAGGGGATGCGGTAGAGTGGGAGCACCATTTCATTATATCTGACACAAGGATGCGAGAGAGTAAGATGCTTTGAGTTTGCGCTTAATCCAGTGGCGGATCTAGCCAGTTTTTTTACTGGGCTCCTTTTTCCAAATCATACAAGGTTTACACTACAAAAAAACGTTTATTTTCAAATCATACAAGGTTTACACTACAAAAAAACGTTTTTTTCCAAATCGACTGGGTTCCTGAGAACCCGAAAAAAGGCTCTAAATCCGCCCCTGGCTTAATCTATGATGCTCAATATAAAGTGTTTCTATTAATAATTAGATAATTAAGGTCTAAGAAAATGCTATGACAACCAACTTGACAATAATGATGTGTGATCCTCACTCATATGTTGAGACAATTGCATATTTTATGCACGTGATACATATGTGGAAAAAAGGAAAGTTGCAATCTCGCAACTAAAAATAGAAATTATTGTGTTTTAATAACGTGATTATTTTTCACTTTTTAAGTCCATCTGATATACTTTAATACCAAAGGTGTGAATCCTAATTGGCATTCGTTACCATCTGTCATACCTCTTCAACAACCGCTCTTGTTTGCATATCTCTCACATTTTCAAGAGCAAAGCAAACAACTTTGCTAGTCTTTCTTTGTCTTCTACATGAGAAACTTAAAGGGTGTTTTCTTTGATTAATTTGCAAACAAGTTGAATGATTTGTTCTTGAATACACACAATTGAAGCTTCTGCTTGTGTTGAGAGTAAGATTGTGAATGAGGGTGTTTGTGCTTCCCATTTTTTGTTGATTTTTTAGGTGAATTTTGACTTTATTTTCTGGGATTTTTACTGAAATTGAGTTTGTATATTGGTTGAAATGATTCTGATGTGATGGAATGTAATGACTGGTCCTTAATTATTCAACTTTTGGGTGACTGATATTTTTTTGAGGCGCATGTTAGCAAAATAACCTAGGTGTTCTAATCGTGCGCACATTCATATTGTTTTCTCATACACCCCTTTATGTTGATTAGGGCTGTAAATGAACCGAACGAACACGAACAAGACTATGTTCGTGTTCGTTCGTTAAGGAAATTTGGATGTTCGTAAACTGTTCGCGAACACATGACAAACGGAAGTTTGTGTTCGTGTTCGTTCGTTAAGGAATTTTGGTTGTTCGCGAACAGTTCGTGAACACTAACCACGAACGCAAACGAACACAAATGAACTTTAATTTTGAAAATTAAAAAAGGCACCGTTAATCTTAAACATTGTACACAACGAAAGTAGTTAAATATAACCATTTAAAGATTGAAGGGATGGATAATATTGAGTTCAATCGATTGGAGATATTGAATGAAGGAGCGTGATATCAAAAGAGGGAGAGGGCCAGAGAGAGGGAAATAATACATATGGGGGAAGTAAAAAAATAATAAAACATTAAAAACTTATAGAAAAATAAACATAAAAAACCGAACACGAACGGACATAAACGAACGAACGAACACGAACGAACATAAACGAACATATTACCGAACGGTCACGAACGCAGTCGAACGAACGAGACATTTGTTCGTGTTCGTTCGTTAAGCTTATCGAACGAAATTTTTTGTTCATGTTCGTTCGTTAAGCTTATCGAACGAACATAAACGAAATTCCCGCCGAACGATTCACGAACTGTTCGCTAAACGTTCGGTTCGTTTACAGCCATAATGTTGATAGAATGAATGACACCCCTAACCCCTTGTATCTTGATAAGAGTTTACAAAGCTACCTCCAATATTTTGCTTATTTATTCAACTAACAATCACAATTCACATGATACCACTTTTTCCAACTAAAAAATAAAAAATAAAAGAAATGATTCTCAACTAAATTATTAAAAAACAAACATTTTAAACAAGTTTATCATTTATAATAATATATAAAGCCCCCATCATTGGAACACACTTCCTTTTCCTTAACCGTCGTCGTTGGCACCCTGCCGTGGTGGTGTTTGGCGCTCGCAACCCTTCGACGTGGCATGGCTTCTACACCCACAACGCACACTTAGCCAGTTAAAAATTTTCATACTAATTTGGAGTTTTACTTATGAGTTCGATGAGCCTTTTATCAACACCACTAATCAAGCTATCAATGATTGATAAATATTCTCCTCCCATTTATTTAGTCAATCAACATAATTGACAAATGATTGTAAATCAATCATCATTCAAAGGGTGCACATAATTCTCTCCCTTGATCTACGTCATTTGTAAATATGTTTGTATCTTTACTTTTCCTAGCATTGTCTATATATTTCAATGTATACCTTGTACACGATTCATCACAGATCAATACAATACCATTTTTATCAATATGGTATCAAGAGCCTAACAAGCTCATTTGAGCTACATTCGATCTTATCAACCTTCTGCTGCAACAGCCTTTTTTTTTTTCCTCTCGCACACCTTCTACTCTCTTGTTGCCTACCCGTTTCAATCCCCATGGCCAAACCGATTGTTCATATTACTGCTGCTACTCACTTTCCCATCAAACTTACCCCTCAAAACTTCCCCTCATGGCGCACCCAAGTTACCGCGACCCTAATTGGTCTTGAACTCGACCACCACATCATTGGAACCGAGACCACTCCGACCGAAACTATTACTGAGGGCCAACTAACCAAACCGAACCCGGAATATCTCCTTTGGTTCCGTCAAGACCAAATGATTATAAGCGCTCTTCTTGGTAGTTGCTCCGATCAAATCCAACCTATTGTTTCGTCCGCCAAAACAGCCCGCCAAGCTTGGGATCTCCTAAACTCAAGCTATGCGAGTCGATCACGTTCTCGCATCATCTCACTTAAGTCTCGGTTAGCCAAAAATCCAAAAGGAAATCGCTCTATTTCCGACTATCTCCATGAAATGAAATCTCTATTTGATGAACTTGCTATTGCTCAAAGCCCTATGTCCGAGGAAGATCTTGTTGTTCATATCATGAACCAACTAGGCGATGACTATTCCAACTTGGTAGCCTCTTTTCGAACCCGTGACACCACAATCTCCTTTGCCGACCTTTTTGAAAAACTCTTAGACCATGAACGCACTCTCAAAGAAACTCTCACCGAACCCATCCTTACCACCGTCAACAACACCTACCGAAGCTCCACCCGCTCAAACTATAACTGCCAACCAACCTCTGATTCTCGTTTCACTCGCAACACCACTCCACCCACTAACCGAAACCAATGGAACTCTCGGCCTACCTCCTCTACAAATCGCCTGACCCGAAACAACAACACCTATTGCTATTATTGTAATATTCCCGGACATGACACTAAGGATTGTAGGAAACTTGGTCGCTTTCTCAAAGAACACAATGTCTCGTGTAATGCCCATAAATTTAAAATCATTTTTATAGAAATAAAAATAATAATAGTAATTATTTATTAAGGAAACCCTAAATGAGACACCCAAGTAAATTGGCATGAACCCTAAAAATTTTTAGAACAATAGGAATCAGGATCAGGGCCCCTAAAACTCAGGGGGGGCAAAACCCTAGTTACGATTATCTAAATATCTTGCTGGCCGTTTTGAATTTTACAATTTTATCAACTCAGCTAAGCTACTTAGACACGAAGCTACCTATAGAAAATAGGTGACCACTCGCGTAGCGCGACACGTATAGGGGTTACCCCTCGCGCTACGCGACAGGGACAAATTTCGCCTAACATAAATTACCAATAGCGTAGCGCGACGCCTACAAGTGATACCCCTCGCGCTACGCGACGGTGTCAAAATTCGGGTATAAATAGAGGAGTCTGGGACTTGATTTCTGGCACAAAATCGACGGAAAAACTCACAATATACACAGAGTTATCGTCGTTTTACTTCAATTAACACACACACTATTATCGAGGTGCTGCCGCAATCAGGGTAATTACTCAATCGCTATTACGATTCATTGTCCGGAATCAATATATCCCAAAGAATATCTAAGTGCTGCCCATATTTGGGTTATGCTTCATCTATCGTCGGTAATCCGATGACTGAGTCGAAGCAGTGTACTTTATCGTTGTCGATGATTCGATATACGAGCCGAAGTACTGTACTTTATCGTTTGTCATTTTGATAAATGAGCCGAAGTATTGCACTTGGACATTCATTGTACAAATTGATCTCGGGAAATTATCGTAATCGTTGTATTGATCAATAACTCTGTTTTGTGTGCATTATGGTAAAATTAGGTTAAAGGATTGATCCATAGTCGAAACTCTAAAATATTAGCATAAGGTAGCTTACTTTGAAGTTTTTAAGGTACGGATCCTTACCCCACTCTTTATTGCTTCAATTCAAATTGTTATAAAACTACTAAATTACTATATCTGTTAAAAACTCCTCACGTCTTTGATTATCGATTCATTTGACAGTCCGTTCGATTCCTATCCTAATCATTTGATTTAGCTTTCATATCATGCGATAGTATTATGTTATACTCATTATCGCATGTTCCAATATATGTTCCGTTTTATTATGAAAATAAGTTTTATAAGTTATGTGAATAAGACCATTTGTACTCTGATACCCTGAGTATCGCTTCTCGTGGAGTGTCCCACGAGCATGTTGTTGTGGCATCAACATCATGTGCTCCATCCGTGACGGAGAGATCAGTTCACGGCGTCTCTTAAGTACAAGTGTGGTACATAAGGCTATTAGGAGGCGTATGGATCGATCCTAGGATTTAAGTATAAGTATAAGGAGGTGGATAACGGGTATGCCAATTCGCCATCTCATGTGATAAATATACAGGAGTAGCTACCTGTGTATTGTCACGTTTTAAGTTTGCTCATGGGTACATCCTTAAGATATGATTATGAAATTTTATTCTTGCATCGTATCATTTTCGCCTAAAGTTCCATCCGGATAAGATTTCATATGAAGCATTTATTTGTTATTTGAGCCTATAATTCCGTACTGAGCATTCGGCTCATTCCGTAAACTTTTTGTACATACAGGTCCACAAGTTACTTTGGGAGGGGAAAAGAGAGAAGAATAAAGCATAGGAATAAATCTGAAGATATTAAGTTAATTAAGATCAATATCTCCGCTTGTGTATAAATTTTAATAATCGTATGATTGTATCCTTATCAAATAAATAAATGGAATTATGACTTTTGTTATGCTACCGTTATTGTGACACGTCAGCCCTTCCGGGTTGGGGTGTTACAGCTATGGTATCAGAGCAAAGGCTCTTTCCTGTAGAAAACTTGAAGATAGTAATTAAGACCTGTGAGGAATGGGTAGATATCTATGATAGGATTCAACTTGATCTCTTATTTGGTTTAACTCCTATGTCTATTCTTATAGATGCCTCCTCGTCGTCCGCCACGTAGGAATACTCGTACTAACCATGAACGTAACAACACTTCTTCGAATGAGACTCCAGTTGATCCAAACATAGTTAATGCTATCAACCAGGCTGTTGCTGGGTTGCTTCCAAACCTTGTTGCCCAAACAGCTGAGGCCGTTATTCAACAAACTCGTCATCCAGAACGCACTAACACTAATACAACCTTAGGTGGTGAAACTCGTGAGAATACCACGAACAATATTACGTATACTATAGACATATGGATTAGTAAATTCCAAAAACAAAAGCCGAAATCCTTTAGTCACGCTACTAATCCAGTCGAAGCAAGAAATTGGATAGCTCACATTGAAAAGATCTTCGGAGTTCTTGGAGTTCCGGAGCAATACAAAGTTAGACTGGCTACCTACAAATTTGAAGATGACGCACAAACTTGGTGGGAAGGATATAAGCAAGTCAAAGGAGGGGATGATTTTGACGCTAATCTTTCATGGGTCGACTTTCGTAATATCTTTTACGACAAGTATTTTTCGACCGCTGATAAAGAAGCTTATATCAGGGAGTATGCAGTGATTCGACAAGGGAGTGATGAACCAGCCTCTGAGTTCATTACTCGATTTTCAAGATTGGCTAGTATTGTAGGAGATGTTGCAGGATCAGCAGAAGTCCAGGCTGAAAAATGCAAGTGGGCAGTTAATGATCGAATTCGGAAGTCGATCATGTACATAAAATTTAAGGATATCACCGAAGTTGCTAATGCAATCAAAACTTTTGAATTCGAAAGGAAAGAATTCCTATCTCGAACTGGGGATAATAAGAAGAGAAATAGGGAAGGCCAATTTAAGCAGGAAATCGGCCAATCATCCACTACACCACCACATCAAGCTCGCAAAGTGCAAGGAAATCCAAACTTTGGAAATCAAGCACGTCCATGGCAACCTAGACTTCAAAACCCGAGACCTGCTCAAAACCAGATTCAGTTATATGCAGAACCTATTAGAGCTCAACCACTGAATCAACAAGTAACCCGAATCAGATTACATATCCTCCATGTAATACTTGTGGTAAGAGACATCAGGGCGTATGTCACCGAAGTACAGGAGCATGCTTTAGATGTGGCCAAACTGGACACATGATCAAGGAATGTCCTAAGAAAGATACTAAGAAGAATAATCAACCCAATATTGGAGGAAGAGTTTTCACACTTTCTGCTACTGACGCTGCTAATGTTCCAGGTACTGTATCTGGAACCCTTCAGATTGGCAAACGTAGTATCTATGTGTTATTCGATACAGGAGCAACTCATTCTTTAGTATCCCACTCGTTTACTAAGTATCTTCCGATAAGACCAACTCTCTTAGATCATACTTTAACCATTTCCACTCCCATAGGAACTTCGTCCGTAATCACTTACGTATATAAGGATTGTCCGATCCGTATTGAATCTATTGTGTGTAAGGCAGACCTATTTCCAATACACATGTGTGACTTTGATGTTATTCTAGGAATAGATTGGTTGTCTAGACATCGTGTAACTATAGATTGTCATTCTCGCCGAGTTATTTTCGGTAATCTTCATCATCCTGATATTATATATCAGGGAACTCAAGCTCATAAATCTCTTAAAATTATCTCTGCGCTTAAGGCTCGAAAATCCATATCAAACGGCTGTGCTGGATTCCTAGCATCGATTAAGGATATTTCTGCTAGTATTAAGAGTATCGATAGCCACTCCGTTGTCCGTGAATATCCTGATGTATTTCCGGATGAACTTCCGGGATTACCACCCGACCGTCAGTTAGAATTCACCATCGACTTGATCCCTGGTGCCGAACCTATTTCTAAAGCTCCATACCGTATGGCCCCGATGGAACTGAAGGAGTTGAAGGAACAATTGCAAGAATTGTTAGATTTAGGATTTATAAGACCCAGTGTTTCACCTTGGGGTGCTCCGGTCTTATTTGTGAAGAAGAAAGACGGTAGTATGCGTTTATGTATTGACTACCGAGAGCTGAACAAGATTACTATTCGTAATCAGTATCCTCTGCCTCGCATTGATGATCTCTTTGATCAACTTCAGGGGGCTCAGTTCTTCTCAAAAATCGACCTGAGGTCTGGGTACCATCAACTAAAGGTCAAGAATGATGATGTTCCCAAGACCGCTTTTCGTACTCGATATGGTCATTACGAATTTTTGGTTATGCCCTTTGGGCTAACTAATGCACCCGCAGTCTTTATGGATTTGATGAATCGCGTATTTCACCAATTCCTAGACAAATTCGTTATTGTCTTTATCGATGACATTCTGGTATATTCTAAGAGTCGCGAAGAGCATGAAGCACATCTACATATAGTACTTGGAACCTTGCGGCATGAGAAGTTGTACGCGAAGTTTTCCAAATGTGACTTTTGGCTTAGCCAAGTGTCATTTCTAGGTCATGTCATATCAGCGGAGGGAATTATGGTAGACCCAACAAAGGTTGAAGCTATTACAAAATGGCCAAGACCCACTTCTGTTACCGAAATACGAAGTTTCTTGGGTCTTGCTGGCTATTACCGAAGATTTGTTGAAAAATTTTCGGTAATTGCTTTACCACTCACAAAACTCCTAAGAAAAGGGGTGAAGTACTCCTGGAATGAGGAACAAGAGAAAAGCTTTGAAGAATTAAAGAAACGACTCGTATCCTCTCCGATACTCGCTCTCCCTTCTGGATCAGGAGGTTACCAAGTCTACAGTGATGCCTCAAAGAAAGGATTAGGTTGTGTACTAATGCAACATGGGAAGGTTATCGCTTATGCCTCCCGTCAGTTGAAGCCTTATGAAGTTAACTATCCTACACATGATTTAGAACTGGCCGCAGTCGTCTTTGCACTTAAGATTTGGCGACACTATCTGTATGGTGAAAGATGTGATATCTTTACCGACCACAAGAGCCTCAAGTATATATTTACGCAGAAAGAGCTAAATATGAGGCAAAGAAGGTGGTTAGAACTTTTAAAAGATTATGACGCAAATATTCAATACCATCCCGGCAAAGCCAATGTTGTAGCTGACGCATTAAGCCGAAAGAATTCCGGGACTATATCTTGCCTACAAATTCAACCTCATATTAGGAGGGATCTTGAAAGGATGAACATTTGGCTTCAGTTTAGTAAATCTGATGGATATCTAGCTAGAATGCAGATTGAACCCGACCTCATATCCCGGATCAAAGATGCACAAAAGCAAGATGGAGAACTTTGGGCAATTGTGCAAAATCTCGAGGTGGGTAAGCAATCTGAATTTAGTATAGACCATCAGGGGGTGATTTGGTGCGGCAAAAGACTTTGTGTACCCGATGACTCCACCCTTCGTGAGTCATTATTAGCCGAAGCTCACAGCTCACCATTTTCAATTCACCCAGGATCTACCAAGATGTATAGAGATTTAAGACAGAACTTCTGGTGGAATGGCATGAAGGAAGACGTTGCTCGATACGTAAGTAAATGCCTCACTTGCCAACAAGTGAAAATTGAACACAAACGAGCAAGCGGTCTGTTGCAGCCATTGGATATTCCCATATGGAAGTGGGATGAGATCACAATGGATTTTGTTACTGGCTTACCTAAGACGTTCAAGAAGAATGACGTTATATGGGTTGTTGTTGATAGATTATCAAAGTCAGCACATTTTCTACCAATTCAGCAAGGATTTTCAGTTAATAAGTTATCCGAAATATTTCTTCAAGAAATTATTCGACTCCATGGCACACCATCTTCCATTGTTTCCGATAGAGACCCACGTTTCACCTCACGATTTTGGAAAGGTTTTCAGGCAGCTTGGGGGACACGACTAAAGTTTAGTACGGCTTTCCATCCACAAACAGATGGGCAGTCAGAACGTACGATTCAGACCTTGGAAGACATGCTCCGAGCATGTGCACTTGAATGGTCTGGAAACTGGGATGAATATCTATGTCTTGTTGAGTTCGCTTACAACAATAGTTGGCAAGCAAGTATTGGCATGGCACCCTTTGAGCTTTTGTACGGTCGGAAATGTCGTGCACCCATATGCTGGGATGAAGTCGGAGAAAAGATTATTGAAGGGCCAGAATTAGTTCAGATTACAAATGAAAAAGTCATTATAGCCCGAGAAAAATTGAAAGAAGCTCAGAGTAGACAAAAGAGCTATGCCGATCAAGATAGACGACCCCTCGAATTTAAAATTGGTGACCACGTATTCTTAAAGGTATCACCTTGGCGTGGCGTTCGTAGATTTGGAATTAAAGGAAAACTTAGTCCCCGTTTCATCGGTCCGTTTGAAATCCTTGAAAGAATTGGAGAAGTATCATATCGACTGGCTTTACCGCCTCAACTCTCTCACGTTCATAATGTTTTTCATATATCCTCTTTAAGAGGATATAATTATCATCCACTCCATGTCATTAGTTATCCGTTACTTTCAATTCACGAAGATTTGTCCTACGAAGAGGAACCAGAAGCCATCTTAGATCGACAAGAAAGGGTTTTACGTAGGAAAGTAATCCCGTTCGTTAAAATCCTTTGGAAAAATCACTCTGAACGCGAAGCAACATGGGAATCCGAAGAATCAATTCGTTCTCTATACCCTAATCTATTCTCGCAATAGAATTTTAGTCGAGTAACGGTAAATCTTGCTATTTGGTATATGTTCATTTGTTTCTGTTTACGGTCATTTATGCTTTACCTTATGAGAAGATATTTTAGCTATAACTAAGTATATCTATGTAGGAAATTTCAGTACTAATAGTCACTCTAAGTATCTGAAAAATCTCTATTAAACTTTTCATACGGTAAGATATCTTAGTAAGAAGGACCATTAAGGCACATATATAAGGTAATTGACAAGTATAGTCATAACCTTAGCTATGAATTTCAAATACCCATGTGTAGTTAGAAAATTCGGGTTATATAAGTTAGTAACTCTGCTAGGAAAGTTTCGTTTCTGTTACTTATACGATAGGTTATATTCTTATTTGCAAAATTTCGAGGACGAAATTTCTTTTAAGGGGGTAATAGTTGTAATGCCCATAAATTTAAAATCATTTTTATAGAAATAAAAATAATAATAGTAATTATTTATTAAGGAAACCCTAAATGAGACACCCAAGTAAATTGGCATGAACCCTAAAAATTTTTAGAACAATAGGAATCAGGATCAGGGCCCCTAAAACTCAGGGGGGGCAAAACCCTAGTTACGATTATCTAAATAACTTGCTGGCCGTTTTGAATTTTACAATTTTATCAACTCAGCTAAGCTACTTAGACACGAAGCTACCTATAGAAAATAGGTGACCACTCGCGTAGCGCGACACGTATAGGGGTTACCCCTCGCGCTACGCGACAGGGACAAATTTCGCCTAACATAAATTACCAATAGCGTAGCGCGACGCCTACAAGTGATACCCCTCGCGCTACGCGACGGTGTCAAAATTCGGGTATAAATAGAGGAGTCTGGGACTTGATTTCTGGCACAAAATCGACGGAAAAACTCACAATATACACAGAGTTATCGTCGTTTTACTTCAATTAACACACACACTATTATCGAGGTGCTGCCGCAATCAGGGTAATTACTCAATCGCTATTACGATTCATTGTCCGGAATCAATATATCCCAAAGAATATCTAAGTGCTGCCCATATTTGGGTTATGCTTCATCTATCGTCGGTAATCCGATGACTGAGTCGAAGCAGTGTACTTTATCGTTGTCGATGATTCGATATACGAGCCGAAGTACTGTACTTTATCGTTTGTCATTTTGATAAATGAGCCGAAGTATTGCACTTGGACATTCATTGTACAAATTGATCTCGGGAAATTATCGTAATCGTTGTATTGATCAATAACTCTGTTTTGTGTGCATTATGGTAAAATTAGGTTAAAGGATTGATCCATAGTCGAAACTCTAAAATATTAGCATAAGGTAGCTTACTTTGAAGTTTTTAAGGTACGGATCCTTACCCCACTCTTTATTGCTTCAATTCAAATTGTTATAAAACTACTAAATTACTATATCTGTTAAAAACTCCTCACGTCTTTGATTATCGATTCATTTGACAGTCCGTTCGATTCCTATCCTAATCATTTGATTTAGCTTTCATATCATGCGATAGTATTATGTTATACTCATTATCGCATGTTCCAATATATGTTCCGTTTTATTATGAAAATAAGTTTTATAAGTTATGTGAATAAGACCATTTGTACTCTGATACCCTGAGTATCGCTTCTCGTGGAGTGTCCCACGAGCATGTTGTTGTGGCATCAACATCATGTGCTCCATCCGTGACGGAGAGATCAGTTCACGGCGTCTCTTAAGTACAAGTGTGGTACATAAGGCTATTAGGAGGCGTATGGATCGATCCTAGGATTTAAGTATAAGTATAAGGAGGTGGATAACGGGTATGCCAATTCGCCATCTCATGTGATAAATATACAGGAGTAGCTACCTGTGTATTGTCACGTTTTAAGTTTGCTCATGGGTACATCCTTAAGATATGATTATGAAATTTTATTCTTGCATCGTATCATTTTCGCCTAAAGTTCCATCCGGATAAGATTTCATATGAAGCATTTATTTGTTATTTGAGCCTATAATTCCGTACTGAGCATTCGGCTCATTCCGTAAACTTTTTGTACATACAGGTCCACAAGTTACTTTGGGAGGGGAAAAGAGAGAAGAATAAAGCATAGGAATAAATCTGAAGATATTAAGTTAATTAAGATCAATATCTCCGCTTGTGTATAAATTTTAATAATCGTATGATTGTATCCTTATCAAATAAATAAATGGAATTATGACTTTTGTTATGCTACCGTTATTGTGTCACGTCAGCCCTTCCGGGTTGGGGTGTTACATCTCGCCTCACAACAACAACACCCCGGTAGTCAATCATACTACTCCTCATCCCACGGGTACAACACCTTCTTGGATGTGGGACACCGGCGCTTCCGACAATACCGGGAACAACAAGCATCCATTTCCCGTTCTTTCTGAATACGGAGGACCCGATGAGATCGTGCTAGGTGATGGTAAAACTCTCCCTATAACTCATATTGCTCAAACAACTATTCCAACAAAATCCCGTCCACTCCTTTTAAACAATATTTTGGTTTCTCCAAATATTCGAAATAATCTTATTTCCGTTGCTAAAGTCTGTCGTACTAACCGTGTTTCCGTTGAATTTTTTCCTTATCATTTTTTTGTCAAGGATCTACGCACGGGGGCGCGTCTCATGCGGGGAGTGAACGTCAATGATGTCTACTATGGACCCATCTCCTTATCTCCTCAAGTCAACACCACTCAAACCACCTCTCTTCTCATGTGGCACCACATACTTGGACATCCATCGTTTCAAGTGTTTAAGTCTCTAATTTCTAGATTAGGACTTCATTGTAATAAAGTGACCCATGACTCGTTTCATTGCATGTCGTGTTCTTTAAATAAAAGCCACAAACTACCTTTTGGCAAAAATTCTTTTGTTGCAAATCAACCTCTCCAACTCATCTACTCGGATGTTTGGGGTCCCGTCAAAACATCTATTGATGGCTTTAAATATTATATCATTTTTGTTGACTATTTCTCCAAATACATTTGGCTATATCCAATTAAACGCAAGTCCGATGTTAAAACACTTTTTCCACAATTCAAAACTTTAGTTGAAAAATTTTTTAAAACCAATATTATTGCCTTATTTACCGACAATGGGGGTGAATATGTGGGTCTCTCCGCATATCTTACTTCCCAAGGCATCTCCCATTATACAACACCTCCTCACACACCGGAACAAAACGGTGTCGCCGAGCGCCGTCATCGCCATGTCGTTGAAACCGGACTTGCGCTCCTCCATTACTCACACTTACCACAACATTTTTGGTCCCATGCGTTTCAAACCGCCACTCACCTAATTAATCGATTGCCTACACCCATCCTTAACAACAAATCCCCGTTTGAAATGTTGTTCAAAACCACCCCCACTTATTCCAAACTCAAACCCTTTGGTTGCCTTTGCTACCCATGGTTACGGCCATACGCCCCTTCTAAACTCCACTCCCGCTCCACGGCGTGCATATTCCTTGGGTACTCGTCTTCCAAATCGGCATTCAAATGCTATGACCCCCTTACCCATAAACTCTACCATTCTCGGCATGTTGAGTTTATCCCACACATCTTTCCATCCCAAACTATAAACTCCCAACCTAAACACATGTCCTTTGAAACCTTTCTGTTCCCACACCACTCGACCAACCAACATCCCTCTCCTGCCCAACACTCCTCATCCTCTGACCCAACAAGCATCCCTCAACCAACCCCTATTCCCCAGCCCATCTCTCCAGAAGCCCACGACCCATCTAACCTTTCTCCTTCTCACGGCCCACATACCTCCTCCCTTTCCTTCAGCCATAATGCCCCTACATCAGGCCCATCTGAAACTAGCCCATCACCCACCCCTAAGCCCATCTCCTCACCCGGCCCCACTCTTCAGCCCAGCGAACCTTCCTCACCCATCGGCCCACATACTCAGCCTATTAACTTACACCTAACCGAATCTCAATCCACTACCAATTCCTCCAACTCTTCTCCAAACTCACCTCCACATATTTCTCAACCACCTCGTCGACAACCAAAACCAAATCCAAAATACTACAACCCAAGCTTTGTCAACTCTACCATCATTCACCCTCTACACGTTTCCCTTGAACCATCTACCTATACTCAAGCCTTAAAGGATCCGGATTGGCGCCATGCCATGGACCTTGAGTACAATGCTCTCCTACATAACAACACATGGACACTTGTACCTCACACAACCCAAACTCCTATTGGTTGCAAATGGGTATTCCGAATCAAACGCAAACCCGACGGCACAATTGACAAGTACAAAGCCCGTCTAGTCGCCAAAGGGTTTCACCAACAACATGGAAAGGACTATCATGAAACATTTAGTCCCGTCACTAAACCCGTCACAATTCGTACCGTTCTCTCTATTGCTCTCTCAAAAGGATGGTCCTTGCGTCAACTAGACGTTAATAATGCATTTCTTCATGGGACTCTCCACGAAGATGTTTTCATGATGCAACCACCCGGGTTCACCAATACGGAATTCCCACGCCACATTTGCAAACTCAAAAAATCCCTATATGGACTTAAGCAAGCACCGCGTGCTTGGTACATCGAACTAACCAATTTTCTCATTCGCTTTGGTTTCAAAAAATGTATCTCAGATCCCTCCCTCTTTGTCTACAATCTCAATAATATCACTTGCTATCTCCTTGTGTACGTTGATGACATTGTCCTCACTGGCAATCATAATCCGTTTATGGATTCTTTTGTTCAAGCCCTAAGCAAACAATTTTCTATCAAAGACTTAGGCCCTCTCCATCATTTTCTAGGAATTGAGGTCATTCCTACGCCTCAAGGTCTATTTCTTTCCCAACACCGCCACATCCAAGATATTCTCACCACCTTTAAAATGGATGGTGCAAAAGAGGTGCTAACTCCTTTAAGCACTTCCGATCTCCTCTCTTCCTTTGACTCCACTCCCCCAGTCGATCCCACCCCCTACCGCAAACTGGTAGGTACTCTGCAGTATCTTGCCTTCACTCGTCCTGACATCTCCTTTGCGGTCAATAAGCTATCTCAATTCATGCACTCACCTAAACAATCACACTGGCAAGCTCTCAAACGGGTACTCCGCTATTTGAAAGGAACGGTCTATCATGGGTTGTTCTTGAAACGCAATACTAATCTTACCTTGCAGGCTTTTTCGGATTCGGACTGGGGCGGTATTAATGATGGGGGACGGTCCACTACCGCCTACCTCATCTACCTTGGGCCCAATATCATCTCTTGGAAATCTGCTAGACAAAAGACTGTTTCTAGATCATCTACCGAAGCTGAATATAAAGCACTCGCCAATGCTGCGGCTGAAATCTCATGGGTTAAGAATTTACTAAGTGAACTCGGGCTTCCAATTATGAGCACTCCATCAATTTACTGTGACAACACCGGAGCAACCTACGTTTGTGCAAATCCTGTTTATCATTCGCGTATGAAACATATCGCTCTAGATTATCACTTTGTGCGAGAACAAGTTAATTCCGGGCAACTCAAAGTTCTTCATGTCAGCACCAAGGATCAACTCGCGAATGTCCTCACCAAACCGCTTGCAAGAGCGCCTTTCATCTCGTTTCGGTCCAAGATTGGAGTCTCCAATGGATCCTCCATCTTGCGGGGGCGTATCAACACCACTAATCAAGCTATCAATGATTGATAAATATTCTCCTCCCATTTATTTAGTCAATCAACATAATTGACAAATGATTGTAAATCAATCATCATTCAAAGGGTGCACATAATTCTCTCCCTTGATCTACGTCATTTGTAAATATGTTTGTATCTTTACTTTTCCTAGCATTGTCTATATATTTCAATGTATACCTTGTACACGATTCATCACAGATCAATACAAAACCATTTTTATCAATACCTTTATGGTACATGTTTAAGGACTCAAGATCAACTTAAAAACATGAATGTTTATATAAAACTTGTTTTATACGGGTAAATTACAATTAAACTTTACTAGGGTTCGGCTACAAAGTCAATTTTTCCTACAAAGTGTACAAAGTCATAAAACATAACAATTTCAGCCATAAAACACACTCAAAACTCACAAATAACAGAGTGAAAATCACTAAAGCGCAATATCCAAATCCTAACAGTCCATAAAAACTTTAAACACACAATCGTAGAACTATGAATATAAAACACAACATGATAATCAACATAAAACACACTAATGTTAGTCATTCGATAATCAAAGCCTTATCATCCAAAACACAACACAAACCCCACAAATATGACGTTTTAGTAATCTTTACTTTGGTATTTATGGGTTTTGAGTGTGTTTTATGGTTGACATGATGGTGTTTTATGACTTTTTATACTTTGTAGGAAAAATGAACTTTATAGTCAACTTCCACCCTTAATTTTATTATACTAAGTATTAACATCACAATTAAACTTTACTGCAAGACAATTTTATAATTATATCACTTGTAAATTCTCGTTTTTGTATATGCTTGTACATACACACAAATAAATATTACAAGACTTACGCTAAAGGTTGTGGGGGTATGGTTGTGACATGATTTGTCACGTAGGAACATGAATGGAAGGCTGCATCACCCCATTGCCTGATCTATAATGGTTCGCATGGATTAAACTATGACAACCATGGTACTCTTTTCCATTTTCCAAGATTTCCTTTCCTTTTTCTTTAGACAAAAATAAATAAGGGGATAGTGGTTTGGGTCATGACCACACCCTTAGGCTAGAGGGTATGGTGATGGTCCTCCAAGGGAGGATGATCCGCCACGTAGGCGTCACGTCATAGTCCTCCCAAGATGGTCCATCCCACAAAACTAGAGGGTAAGGGAGGATGGTCCTAGTCATAGTCCTCCCCACCACTTTTATGTTTTTTTTAATCTTCTACTTTTTATTTTAACATTTAACAAATAAACTAACACAATATTTTCATTAATATTAAAAAAGATTACATAAATTTAAAAAAAAAACATAAACTTAAATACTTTCATTAATTTCCAGTTGGATCCCAAACTTTCTTTGCTGACCGTCTTATCCCCTTTCTTTTGTCTGCAAGCCATTTTTAATATATAGACATACAAAGATCTTTACACAACCCTCCACCGCCTTTTCCGGTTGGATCCCAACACTCCTTCACTTTTCCAGTTGGATCCCAACACTCCTTCACTTTTCCGGCGATTCAAAACCCTCCACCGCTTCCCCCTTTCTCTCCATCGATAATCGCTTTCTCCGATCCCTTTTCCGGCGGTGGCGGTTCTACATCCACTTCTCAACAATCCGGCTGGTGGTCGTCGTCGTCAACTGACGTACAGATTCCTGATTTTGCTCCACTTTCAGGTACGAAAACTACCTTCGGTGGTGTAGAAATATCACGATCTGATAAAAAGGGTTGCAACTTGATAAAAAGGAGGCCCACCTTTGGATCGTCCTCAACGTCGATATTCTGACGGAGAGGACGGGGACGGGATGAAAACGGGGATGGCGGGATGGGAGGACGGGCGTCGCACATGGAGGACGGATGGGCGACGGTGCCATACCGTCTAGCCTTAGGATAGTGGCTTTCGATGGTGGATTCGAGGTGAGTGACATGGTGCGCACGTGAAGGATCATGGTGATCATGAGGGTCATGATCGTTGAATCTTTATATGCTTATTAAAAGACTTTAAAATTCGATAATGTCTCAACTCGATTCTTTATAAGCTTAAGCTAGACTAATTATATATTTCAAACGGTTTTTTATGCTAAAGCTCAATGAGCTCAAGACACTCATCAATTTCAACCGATCAGATAGAGAAATCTAACAAACATTTAAAATTATTTGAATAATTGGCAAATAGTTATAGTATTCGAATGACACAAAGTAAAGTAGGTTTGTCAACAATAAAAAGATACGATCAAATATTTTAAATCATATTGAAAATCTTGTGTATCATCAAATAACTAATTTTCTTTTATATTTTAGCAAAATATTTTATAATATTAAAATAAAACATAA
Source organism: Helianthus annuus (assembly GCF_002127325.2). Classification (NCBI taxonomy): domain Eukaryota; kingdom Viridiplantae; phylum Streptophyta; class Magnoliopsida; order Asterales; family Asteraceae; genus Helianthus; species Helianthus annuus. Next base: position 72,969,665 of record NC_035449.2, read on the forward strand.
ATACAATATTATTAATCATAAACAATAAACTTAAATACATAAACAACTTTAAAATACAAAAAAAAAAAAAAAAGAGTAGATAAAGAATAGTACGTGTATTTACTCATAATATTTGGCATGAAGTTATTAAACTATACGTAAAAAGACTTTAAACTAAAGATATTAAAAATAAGCATGAAGGTTATTAAACTATACTTTAAAGTTTAAAACAACTTTAAATTAAAAATATTAAAAATAAAAAGAGTAAAAGTATAATAAAATAGCAAGTTAAATGTCATTTTAGTCCCTGCGGTTTAGTCTATTTTGTCAGTTTATTTCAAAGGTTTCATTTTTTGTATGTGGGTCCAAAAAGGTTTCACATTTGTCATTTTAGTCCACTGGATTAACTTTATCCATTTTTTTGTTAGCAAGAAGGACAATTTGGTCATTTTATATGTAATTCTGTTAACTAGAAGAGCAATTCAGTCATATAAAATGATCGAATTGTCTTTCTCGTTAACAAAATAAATAGATAAAATTAACCCAGTGGACTAAAATGGCAACGGTGAAACCTTTTTAGACCTACATACGAAAAACCAAAACTTTTAGACTAAAGTGATAAAATAGCTCAAACTACATGAACTAAAATGACATTTAACTTTAAAATAGTCTTTAAAGTTTAAAACAACTTCAAACTAAAAATATTAAAAATAAAAACAGTAAAAGTATAAAATAGCATAAAGTAAACAGAAATGTTTTCTAAATAACGAAATGAAGTAGATCATTAAGTAAAAGTTGCGTTTGCCGATGAGGTACCGGTGGAGTGGTTGGAGAAAAATTTGATATTTTTTGTGATCTAAGTTTGACTTTCACTCTTCCCATTATTTTCTGCGGCATCCAGGTGAAAGGCGAATACGGGTGGCGCCAGTTCGTCTTTGATGGGAGACGAGGTTTTACTTATTATTTTACTGTCGTGCCCTCAGACGGGTGGAGGCCGGGTTTCCACATATCTGAGAGAGCCAAAGGGTTGGTGGCCACAGCGTTCGGTGTAACGATGATTGACACGTCGTTTCTTGCCGTTAAAAAAAAAAAAAAAAAAAGGTAAAAGTTGCGTTTATTTTATTTTTTTGAAAGGTACGTTTCGTTTATTGGGAACTCCCTTATAGTGAGACAGAAACACAACAGGCACAAAGCCTTCCAACCAGCGTAGTAATATTCCCCGCAGTCAACGAAGACAAACCACCCAACAATATTAAGCCAAACTAAAATCATAAACTAACCCAAACTTATTTAAACCCAAAACCAAAGGCTAAACTGCAACAGACGATGCACCCTCACCGTTAGATCCTCCACCACTGGCCATCATCATCTTCTTAAACTCATCAAAGTTAACACACCCATCACCGTCCGAATCCACCGACTTAATCATCTTCACACAATCCTCCACCGTACAACTCTCCCCCAACCGCCCCAAGATCTGGTGCAACTCACTCGCCGATATCAACCCGTTGTTGTTCAAATCGTACATCTCAAACGCTTCACGAAGCTCCTTTGCTCCTTCACCTTCTTCACCGGCGTTTGCTCTGCAGAAACCTGCGAACTCTTCGAGGTTTATGAAACCGTCGGAGTCTGTGTCGATGGTTTTCATCATTTGGTTGACTTCTTCGTCGGTGGTTGTTGAGCCGAGGGATTTCATGACGTGGATGAGCTCGGTGCCGGAGATCTTGCCGTCGCCGTTGGTGTCGAAGCGGTTGAAGACCTTTTTGATGTCGTCGACATTGGGGAAGTAGAGTGAGGGTGTAATGGGTTGTGTTGACATTGTTGGTTGGGAGTGTTGAAGAAGAGAGGTTGAAGATGATGGGAAGAAATATACAAGTGGGAGCCGCGTATGCCGCGTGGGGTTGGGGAATATTATTGAATTAATGAATTATTCTTAACTTTTTTTGGTTTTGTGGAAGGGATAGGAAATGTAAGTTTACGTTTTTGACCTTCTAGTTTGGTTACATAAAGTGAATAAAACTCAACTCTCATTTTATTTGGTCTTGAGTTGACTATACACAAACTCACACGCCTAATTGTGTTTCTGGAATTACTGGTCCAGTGGTGGTCAAAACTCAGAAGGCTTATCTTTCCTAGTAGAGAGATATGTTCAATTCTTGTTCAGTCAATTTTTCAGGGATATTTGGATAAAAGGATGAATCAGGGCTTTAGTCTTGAGTTCGAACCTGACGGGGGCGAGAGTTTACGGATTTCATCCCGTTCCCGTACATCAGGGGGCACGGTTGAGGAGTCGACACTCGACCTTGGACATAGCCCTAAGCAGAAGTGGGTTTACACGTGAAATTTTTTGCCGTTCAAAAAACTTTCTGGAAAGTGTCTGGTTTTCGACAGATAAGCTATCAAAAATCAAGGCTAAAAAGGGTTGACGTGAGACTTATTGGTCTCGTATCACCAACAGACACATAGAACGTTGAAACTTTTTGAGGGAACACAGGTGGCTTCTTAAAATTTAAACAAAAAATTAATTATATTGGATTAGGATAGCATGAGATAGTAATTTTCACACAATCTTTTGCTAAGGTGAAACCTAGTTTTCTTACAGTGTATACATACCAACATTTTGAAAAGCGGGCCGGTTTGAACAAAGAGCTAGTAAGAATGTAATTCACAATGTATGCTTCATCTCTATCTATATATAATTCAATTAAAAAACATATTTTCCTCTATATTTTGCTTATTTTTTAAAACCATCCTATATCCGATAAATAGTGCGACAATAATTACAAACCAATTTTGTAGTGAGTGACATCTTCCAATCCTTATTATTTAGCATTTTTTATGAACAGATTAGGAATGTGACCACATCTTTTTTGTTTTTTACTATAATTGTAGTATTATTAGTTAAAATATTATATTACAAGACATCTTCAATTCTTTTTTTTTTATCAACCCAGTTGCATAAAACTAATATTTTACGCAACTCATGCAACTTGGAGGAGACTCCTTGTAATCTAATAAAAGTTATATTAACTCCAAGACGTTATTGGTATTTTTTATATTATCTTCTTAAAATCAATTGTATATGCTGATTGAAATTCTTTATAGATAAAACAATAAATGACTGTTAAAATTTAAAAGTAACTTGTAAAAACAAATATTCTTCTTTTTCGCTGTTCCCATAAAAAAAAAAATACATGTATAACAAAAAGCATTAAGAGGTTATAATGAGGTTATATTAACAAGTCTTTGTTTTCTTGTTTGATACATGAACTTCATTCACAACACCACCAAAGCCGAAAGGCAGAGGCGACACAACAACAAACAGACTACAACATACTTATCAAAATTACACTAAATAGTCCATGAAATGGACTTAACTATCCACCTAAGCTTTGACCACAAGAAACCAAGCACTTTTATACTATCTATGATGTCTTTGATTTCCCGTTCCTTGTTTGAAAACACCTTTTCGTTCATCGCTTTCCAGATGCACCAACACATAACCATAATGATCCCATGAACGACTTCCTTTGTTTGATCACCTAACCCTTGTGACACTCTAGTAAATCTCTAACCGAAATGGCGAAGATATGAGAAATTTAGCACCACGAGCTTATGATTTGCCAAATCACTATATATAGCGACCGAGCAGACTGTGAATAAGTGGTTCAAAGATTCAATATTCCCGCAACCGCAAAAAAAAAAAAAAAAAAAAAAACCCTCAACCATCCGAGTTAACAACAATGTTCGCTCTTCTAAGCGCCTCCACCATGGGGATCCCGATCATTTCAGCCCTCCAAACAAATACATTGCATTTTTTTCGGGACCCAACCACACCATTCAATACAATAATTTATACTCGAATCGACCGAGAATTGAAAAAGCCTCTTAGCCGATCCCACCATGAACTTGCATTGTCAACAAGTTAATCAGTACAAATAAGTTGGAGTTTACGATGATCAATCAATATGAGTGAAGTAGGTAGTCTTGACTCTTGACTAATTTATAAACTCAAAGCATAACATAAGATCATGAATATCTAGAAACCAACTATTTATGCATGAGGATTAAGAATCAATCCATAAGAGGGCTATTCTTAATTGTAGCCATCCTTGCATGATCAACGTTGATTAAAGATGAATGTTGTTATACACAAATACGACTGCTCTTATCAACTAGTATGGTCATGTTTTGTTTACAGGTAGCTCATGAGTTATCCAAGGGGAAACTTTCATGAGAGCCGAACTCAAAATATAAATGAGTACTTGAGAGTTACATATGTAGCATCTACACAAATATATATACACACACACATCAATCACTAATATGGTGTGTGTTGGCATGTACGCAAGCGATCCCCATGACTTGTAGTATTTTACTTAATCTTGTGATTGACTCATAAGTAGGGGTGTAAACAAGCCCAGAGGCTCGAGAGCTACTCGTGATCGGCTCGGTTAAAAGCTCGAACGAGCCGAGCCTTAACGAGCCCGAGCCTGAAATAAAGCTCGTTTTGTTATCGAGTCCGAGCTCGAGCCTGAAATACAAAGCTTGTTTAGGCTTGTGAGCCTAAATGAGCCCATACAAAATTTTAATTTTTTATATATAATACATTAGTAATGAGGATAACATTGACGAGCCGAGCTTTGGCTCGTTTAAGCGATGTTGAAGTGAGCTCGAACCGAGCTTTTAGCTCGTTTAAGGTTGTTCTCAAAATAGTTCGAGCCGAACACGAGCTTTGGGTTTTACTCGCGTGTCACACCCCAACCGATGGCGGAATCATCGGGGCGCGGCACTGAGCGAAACAGATTGTCCAGAAATTTCCACAACAACTATTATTACAAATTCAGTTTAAATGATACGTCCCACACCGTATCCCAAATAAATAAACAAGTTATCATAGAAAACAACCAGGCAAATACTTCCGTTCCGACAACTCAGATTTAATTATTACAAACCAATGACTATAAGTATTGTTTGAAGTCATTAAGACCTATCCGGACAAGATCTACAGACAGCTAATGCCATAGACCCTTGATCGGACAACTCCAACGGCTCCATGGCAATCGTTTATTTGCTTCTAGAGACCCCTAGGTAGACCACTACCTATAACTATTCATCGGCCTCTAGAGCTTTATTCTAGCCTCGCTCCCCAAGCAAGAAAGCATCTTAATTACTTGTCACATACGTTAAAATAAAGTCATTACATATAATGTAAAGGTGAGCACACAAGTTTGATACTAGCATATAGAGTTGAATAGTTTACGCATAACCAGGCACGTACACAGAGGGAAACGATGCATGTTAATTATCGACATGGGACCATAGGTACCAACGACTGCGGGTTGACCGTCCGAGACGGTTCTCAATACATGATTACCACCGTAATCCATGCAAGTATTTATCCTTAACAACCCCCGTGTGAACGGGTGCTGAGTCCAAACTATAGTACTATGTTGCTAAGGCAGGTAGATAGCACTCCACGTGTAAACATAATAAACAGCATTCATTTAGTCAAATAGCACATGCAATCGGTTAGCGTTCAAATAACTTGTGTTTGATTGTGATTTGATAGATAACGTATGTAACACCCAAAAGTGCTAAAAGCAAAAAGGGATCGAGTATACTCACAGTGATTGATTGTGGATTGAAGGGAGCACTCAGTGTATGATTAGCCTGAATAGTGCGATAGCATAACGATAAGTAACACGGAAATGTAAACAGGTGTAGGTGGATCGAATAGGCTGGTCGATCGAGCGGCAGGTTCGATCGAACGGGCTGTTCGGTCGGCTGGTCTGTCCGGTTGAACAGTCTTGTTCGATCGGCCAGTTGGCTCGATCGGCTGGGCCATTCGAGTGGATTGTTTCTTCCTCTGTTGTGTTTGTGTTTGGGGATTTGAACTTTCGAAGTTTTCGTTGCAGTATTTGAGAACACTGAAGCGTTCTTACCCTTTCAAGTTGGTCGATCGAACGGTTCGTTCGATCGGCTAGCTCACTCGATCGGCTAGGAACTTCAGAATTAGTTCTCAGCCGAATGCCACTCGATCAGACGGTATGTTCGATCGGGTGGCATTCCAACTACGAACGAGTTGTAAAATCGACTAAGTGTTGAAGCATAGTATCTTGTGATCCGAACAGTAATGTTTACAAATCGAGGGACATATTCGATCGAACACTACTTCGTCAATACTATACCTCAAAAGTTTGAAAAGTGGGACGCCATGTGCTAGCCAATCGGCTGGCCGGGTCGATCGGCTGGTGTGTCCGATCGGCTGGGCTGTTTGAACAGCCTAGCCGTTCGGCCAGCAAGTCTGACCTGGTCGGCCTTTCGTCTAACACTTGGCTGTTTGGTTACTTGTCATTATATCGAGGTAGTTAGATAACGAGTTGAACTATGATACCTTCGTTCTTACCCGTCTCTCCGGCTCGGACAGGAATCACCCAAGTCCGTCCGTTGGGCGGTTCGGAACGTCGGCTTAGAGTTTAACCCATCGTCGGTGAACCTCATAGATAGAATCCGAATCTTGAACCTTCCTAACTGTTAGAGTGATTAGTTAGCCGGTTTAAGCTCCGTTTCTATCGGGTTGAAAGCATTGAGTGTAAAAGAGTTGAAAGAAAGTTGGGATTCCTTCTTTCAATCCTTCACAACTTGTGGATGTTTAGATCTTTGATAGATCTTAACTTGTTTATGTGGAAATCGGTTAGATCTAAGCTATTCATAGTTGAATGAGGCCAAAACATGATGTTCTTCAAGAACACCATGATGACATCACCCAAGAACACCTAGATCTTGGAGATTTCACGGTTAGAATCCATGTTTTGAAAGATAGAGAGGTGTAGAATCATGTAATGATCAAGAACGTACAAGAACTAGAGTGAGAACTTACCGAGATTGAGAGAAATCTGAGAAAAGGTGAAGAATAGGAGCTGGCCGGTTAGAACTTTCCAAAAGTGGAAATGAAGACAAGGACAGCCCTATTTATAGGCTTCCAAAAGAGGAATGTGGCAGCCGATCGGCCAGGGGCTTCGATCGAGTGGGCTGCTCGATCGGCTGGCAAGATGCTACCCGATCGGCTGGCCTGTTCGATCAGGATGCCTCCTGTTCGATCCGCGACACATTTTGAGTATTTTGCGACGATTTTCGACGTTTCGATTTCGATGGACGCTAATACGAATACGATAGAGTTTCTAGTCAAATTACTTTCAGTCCCAACCACTATATCTACATACAAGCATCTACTTTTCGCGTTTCGTTGTCGGTTTCGATTGAGTTCGATTGCCTTTCGAGTTTTGATTCGATTTTTGATTGATTCGCTTGAATTCCACACCAAAAACATAAAGTAGACACGCACAAGTAACACATAAGGCACACACACACGTATAACAATACCCAAAATTCGCATAATTCGAGTCTCGAGTTCGATGATTGTTGGATCGGTTTGATTACTGATTAGTTAACTTTATCGCATTGTTACTTCCTACTATTCACAGTCGTAGATCGGTTTGCGTTAAAACATTCGATTACTTCGATTCTTGCTGATTACAACACTTACTCTACTAAAACAAAAAATAGACTATCTACAGTCAAAGAAAGTCAAAGTTGATTTGGACTTTGACTTTGACATTCGAAAACACGGGGTGTTACAGCCTCCCCTCGTTTAGGGAATTTCGTCCCGAAATTAGGTCGAAGCTGCAGAATACCGTGCATCGTTTAACCAATTTGACGCTTCAAATCTATTTAAATAACTGCGGGTACTTGGCCTTCATGTCGCTTTCGAGTTCCCAAGTGAACTCCGCGCCTCGTTTGCCTTCCCATCGGACCTTCACGATAGGGATGCGTGAGCGCCTGAGTTGCTTGGTTTGGCGATCCATGATTTCGACAGGCTTTTCCATGAAGTGTAAGGTTTCATTGACCTGAAGATCGTCGAGTGGTACGATTAGATCATGATCAACAAGGCATTTTCGGAGGTTAGAGAGGTGGAAAGTCGGGTGGACGTTACTGAGTTCCTCCGGTAATTCGAGTCTGTAGGCGACTTTTCCGATCCTTTCCAGAATCCTAAAAGGTCCAACATATCGAGGCGCTAGTTTCCCTTTCTTGCCGAATCTGACCACACCCTTCCAAGGGGATACCTTTACGAGTACGTAGTCACCAACGGCGAATTCCAGGGGCTTGTGTCTTTTATCGACGTAACTTTTCTGTCTGTTCCGAGCTTTCACCAAGTTGTCTCGAATCTGGTGGATTTTGTCAGTCGTTTCTTGTAGAATCTCGGGACCGGTTAGTTATGAGTGACCGATCTCGTGCCACACAATAGGCGATCGACATCTTCTACCATACAAAGCCTCGAAAGGTGCCATTTGGATGCTGGCATGATAGCTGTTATTGTACGAGAATTCAACCAATGGCAGGTGTTTGCTCCAACTACCACCAAAATCTATGACACACGCTCGGAGCATGTCTTCAAGAGTACAAATCGTTCTTTCAGTCTGTCCGTCGGTTTGAGGATGGAATGCAGTACTCAGATTAAGCGATGTACCAAGGGCCGCTTGAAACGTTTCCCACAATCGCGAAGTGAACCGAGCGTCACGGTCTGAAATGATGTCACGAGGCGTACCATGATTACAAATGATCTCGTCGGTGTATATTTGGGCTAGTCGCTCCACCTTGTAGTCTTCTCGTATTGGCAGAAAGTGGGCTGATTTCGTTAGACGATCAACTATAACCCAAATATTGTCGTGACCTGATGGTGTGGGCGGGAGTTTCGTTATGAAATCCATAGCTGTAACACTCTCATTTAAAATACACAATATTTTTACCGACTAAATAAGAAAGTTCATAATCATTAAAAGCACAAACATTAATATTAATCCTAGTTTAGCACATAAGTGTTTTAAAACCACCACAACACTAAAAGGATACATAAGTATTCCTTCTATTACAAAATTATTACTAATGATCATCTAAGACAAAATTTTCGGAACTACTTCTTGAATGTGTTCGGTTCATAAGCCTTGCGTTGATCACCATCCGCTTGGTTGACTTACTTGAAAGCTGGAAAATTTAACAAAATAATAATGTAAGAATCCTTCAAATTTCACATAATTAAAAGTACGCTTAAAACGGATTCGAACTGTGAAATTATACAAAGCTTAACAATTTTGGCTGGGCTCCACCGTAAATTACGGTGGTCACCGTAATTTACGGTGGGCGCTGGACATTTATGGTTCTGCCGTAAATCAGTAAAGAACCACCGTAACGATTCACCCTCTACCGTAAATTACGGTGGCTACCGTAATTTACGGTAGCTTCTGCATATTTTCATGTTTTGCTGTTTTGACCCGTTTATTCCAATTTTTGCACTTTTAAGTCATCAAAGCGCAGTACGGGACATTTCTTTGCAACAAGTATGACCCGTTTTGGATCCCTTGCTTCAACGCACACGCTCCCATTACCGGTTTGCGTGTTAATAATATTCTTCCCATTACCCAACACACGGGTTTATGGTCTACGGATGAGGTACTTCCGTTACCCGGTTTGTACCCACCATTGTTAACTCGTTTTGGTTTGCCATTATGAAGTCCCTCATTTAAGCAACCAAACCAACACGACTCTATATTGTTCATAACTAGTAAACAATTAAAAATGAAAACTAAATCATCAATATTATAGTAGCGTTAACCACGTACCTCAAAGCTTTCCCTTTAAACGAGCGTCCGCACCGGCTTGACTTCCCGACGCCTCACTCGTGTTGCCTAAAACATACAAGCCAATTACCATTAGAACCATTCGGCTCATGACTAAGCTTGTTACTTTACCAACACCACATTTGTGTCGATCAATGTCTTTTAGGCATTTTATCAAGCATCTTATGTGCATGATTTCTTACAATTCATAACTAAGTTTAACATTTATCATTTAGCCATGATAAACATCAATTTAGGCAATTTCACATAATTTTCACATTAATAATTTCTGAACCTTGTTCATAGAACTTGAATTACTCTAGGATACATCATAATCCTAATGTCTCATACTTTTCTACAAAAACCCCCATATCACCTCTAATGGTGATTATGAACTTTACAAGAATTAGGCCAAATTTCAACAAGCACTCGACTAGGGTTCATCCCTATACACTATTTCAATCAAAACAACTATCATGCATGCTCAGATTTGAATCTCATAATTTTTTCTAAAATTTAAGGTAGAACCGAATCATGAAATTTTGCATACCTTACGATCCCTTAGTCACGGTGATCACAAATCTATGTTCAGATTTCAATTTGGACTTGATTCGAACCTTCAATTAATGAATTTTGTGAATGTTAAGGTTTGAGGGGAAATCCCCTTGTTGCCTGCGTTCTGGTCGATCAAACACACACTTAGGTGTGTGTTTGGTGTGTTATTTTACTAGTAATAATTGAAGTTCCAGATTTGACAAGTTTGGTCCCTCAATTATACATGAGCTATGGAAAAAGGGCATTTAATTATACTTTGTCATATTATGTTAAGATTCTTACTAACTAGGTTATCTTTCCTAGTGTTTTATCTTAACTTACTACTGATATTTAGTTTAAAATGTAACATTAATATTTTCGGGGTGTTTCAAGTCCACCCTCCTTAAAGAGGGTTTCGTCCCCGAAACCTGTTTATATATATAATAAAAATTTCATACACGTACCGAAAAGTGTAGGGTGTAGTCGTTTCATTTCCTCTTCAGACTCCCAAGTGGTGTCTGATCCTTTTCGGTGTTCCCATTTGACCTTTACTTGATAGATCATTTTGTTCCTTAAGCTTTTCACCTTACGGTCTAGAATTGCAATTGGTCTCACCGCGTAGTTGAGACTATTATCCACCTCGATGTCGTCATAGTGAATATACGCGGTTTCGTCAGCTAGACATTTCCGGAGATGTGATACATGGAACGTGCTATGTATCCCACTCAACTCTGCGGGCAGTTCGAGACGGTATGCCACCCTACCGACCCGCTCGATAATTTTGAAGGGCCCGATAAACCTTGGGCTTAACTTTCCCCTTTTTCTAAACCGGATTATTCCTTTCCATGGTGATACCTTCAACATCACCTTATCACCAACTTGAAACTCAATTGGTCTTCTTCGTTTGTCTGCATACGCCTTCTGTCGATTTTGAGCCGCCCTCAGGTGAGCTCGGACTATGTCGATCTTTTGATTCGTGAGTCCGACTATATCCTTATGTGCAAGTTCACGCGGACCAACCTCACCCCAACATACCGGAGTTCGACACTTCCTACCGTATAGCATTTCGTACGGGGCCATACCGATGCTTGCGTGGTAACTGTTATTATATGAAAATTCAACCAACGGTAGGTGAACATCCCAACTACCCCCGAAGTCAATTATGCACGCCCGTAACATATCTCCCAATGTTTGTATTGTTCTTTCACTTTGACCATCCGTTTGAGGATGGTACGCGGTGCTAATGAACAATTTAGTTCCCATTTGCTTTTGGAAATCGCACCAAAAATTTGAAGTGAACCGGGTATCCCTATCGGACACGATGGATACCGGCACTCCGTGGCATGCTATTATCTCATTAGTGTACACTTCCGACATCTTCTCTGACATATAAGTTTCTCGGATAGGGATGAAATGGGCACTTTTGGTTAGTCTATCCACAATTACCCAAATGGCATCAAAACCACGGCTAGTTCTGGGCAGTTTAGTTAGCAGGTCCATTGTAATTTGTTCCCACTTCCAAACTGGAATATCTAATGGTTGCAACTTGCTGTATGGTTTTTGATGCTCCGCTTTGACTTGTAAACAAGTCAAACACTTCTCCACGTATTTAGCCACATCCCTTTTCATCCCCGGCCACCAATAGTTTTGCTTCAAATCTCTATACATCTTAGTCGCTCCGGGATGGATCGAATAGCGAGACTTATGAGCCTCGTCAAGCAGAAGACTCTTAACACCACATGTGTTTGGGACCCAAATCCTATCATTCCGGCATTTCATCCCATTACTTCCTTCCGTAAGGTCTTTTACCATCCCTTTTATACGCTCTTTCTTCCAATTTTCTTTCTTTAACGCTTCGGTTTGGGCTTCTCGGATACGCTCAAGCAAACCTGAAGTTACTACCAACTGCATAGACCGTACTCGTATTGGGGCGCATTCGTCCTTTCGGCTAAGGGCATCCGCCACCACATTAGCCTTTCCGGGGTGGTAATGGATCTCGCAGTCGTAGTCTTTCACCACTTCTAACCAACGTCTCTGCCTCATGTTTAACTCCTTCTGATCGAAGAAGTACTTCAAACTCTTATGGTCAGTGAAAATAGTACTTTTCACACCATACAAGTAATGCCTCCAGATTTTCAAGGCAAAGACCACGGCCGCCAACTCAAGATCATGAGTCGGGTACTTTGTTTCATGCGGCTTAAGTTGCCTAGAGGCATATGCGATCACCCTTCCCCTTTGCATTAGCACGCACCCAAGGCCTAGGTGTGATGCGTCCGAATACACTACCATATCCTCCGTACCATCCGGTAAAGTCAACACCGGTGCACAGGTTAACTTTTCTTTTAATGTCTGAAATGCCTTTTCTTGATCGCTTCCCCAGACGAACTTCTCATTCTCGCGGGTCAATTTGGTCAACGGCGCTGCGATTTTGGAGAAATCCTGAATGAATCTCCGATAGTAACCTGCCAACCCCAAGAAACTTCTAATTTCGGATGGATTCTTTGGAGGGCTCCACTTTGACACCGCTTCCACTTTTGACGGATCCACCAATATTCCCTCGGCACTTATGACGTGCCCTAGGAATTGCACCTCTCGTAACCAGAATGCGCATTTTGAGAATTTAGCATATAATCTCTCCCGCCTTAACACCTCCAATACTTCTCGTAAATGGTTAGTGTGCTCCGCCTTGTTTCTTGAATAAACGAGGATGCCGTCTATAAAAACAATCACCGATCTATCGAGCATCGGTTTGCAAACCCGGTTCATGAGGTCCATGAAAGCCGCGGGCGCATTCGTTAATCCGAAAGACATCACGAGAAATTCGAAATGTCCGTATCGTGTTCGGAATGCCGTTTTTGGTACATCATTTTCCTTTACCCTTAATTGGTGGTAACCCGATCTCAAATCGATTTTTGAAAACCAGCTAGCGCCTTGTAATTGATCGAATAAGTCATCGATTCTCGGAAGCGGGTATCGATTCTTTACCGTGAGTTTGTTTAACTCCCGGTAATCAATACACATCTGCATGCTCCCGTCCTTCTTCTTTACAAATAGCACGGGAGCTCCCCAAGGAGACACGCTAGGCCGAATGAATCCCTTTTCAAGTAAATCTTGTAACTGAGACATTAATTCTTGCAGTTCTGACGGTGCCAATCTATAAGGTGTCTTAGCAACTGGTTTAGCACCCGGGGTCAGTTCAATCCCGAACTCTATTTCGCGCTCTGGTGGCATTCCCGGAAGATCCTCGGGAAAGACATCTTCAAATTCACGCACCACAGGTACGTCTTCAATCCTTGGCGTTTCTTTTTCGACGTCACGTACGTAAGTTAAATATGCCTTACACCCGTGTAGTATAAACTTGCGGGCTTCTACCATCGAGCATATCATGGGATTACAAGCCTTCTCCCCATAGATGATGACACGCCTTCCGCTCGGAGACGTTAGGTGTATCTCCTTACGTAAGCATATCACCTTAGCATGGTAGCGGGATAGCCAATCCATTCCGACGACCACTTGAAATTCACCCATGGACAAGGGTATTAAATCAATGGAGTATTCCTCGCCATCGATATTCAATTTGCATTCCCGACATACATCACAGACAAGAAAACTTTTGTTATTACCTACTTCTACTTCCATTGGCATAGGTAATTTCGTTAATGTAAACATGGTGTTTTGAATAAATCTATGTGAAACAAAAGACTTATTCGCACCGGTATCAAATAAAACACGTGCAAGGATCGAATTTACAGTAAATATACCTGTAACCACATCGGGTTCCATTTTTGCTTCAGCAGCAGTGATTTGGAACGACCTTGCCTTAGCTTTTGGGGTTTCGTCCCTAGAGTTGGCACTCTCTTTCTTTCCCACCAATTCCGGACATTCTGACTTTTTATGACCCGGTTGGTAACATTTATAGCACACTGTTACTTTGTCTGGGCAATTTGCAACCCCATGCCCTATCTTGCCACATGCCACACAAGGTTTGTTCTTGAAGTAGCATTCACCCTTATGAGTGCGTCCACATGTTTTGCAACTCGGAGAACCTCCTTTTGCACTTCCCTTCTTCGAAGATTCAGCTACCTTTGGCTTCTTTGCGGGACTCAGGTTTTCATCCAAGGCCCTCCTCTCACCTCTTTCAACTTGCCTTTTAGTTCAATCTCGCGTTCCCGCGCCGCATTGATTATATCGGTGAGGCTTTCATAATGTGAGGGGGTCATGAACTCCCTATATTCAGCCCTAAGCATGGTGTGATAATAATAAATTTTCTGTTCTTCAGTTTTGACCAAGTCATCACAAAACTTGAGCTTATCCATGAACATCCCCGTAATTTTATCAACGGTTTCACCTTTTTGTCTCAATTGCATAAATTCCTCCTTTATCTTATTTATCACTGCCTTGGGGCTATGATGTTTGAGGAATGGTGCTTTGAAATCTTCCCAAGTCATTGCCCTTATTGCTTCAACACCCCTTTCGTTTCTGAGGTTGTCCCACCAATCCTTGGCTTGGCCTCTAAGTTGGCCAGTTCCATAAGCCACGAAGTCACTTTCATCACAATGCGTTCGTTCGAAAACACCCTCAATATCGCTTATCCACCTTTGACAAGCAATTGGATCTACCTCTCCATTGAAAATTGGGGGCTTACACGCCATAAACTTATTGTAAGAACAACCTTTCTTTTCCTTAGCCTTGCCTCTATCACTGGTAAGGTCTTCTCTTAATTCACCAATTCTTTCCTCCATAGTCGAAAGTAAGGTGTTTTGCATTCTTTCCACAAATCTTGGTAGGCTAACTTCGATGGCCCTTCCAACTTCCTCGGCAATCTTCTCTTTCAACTCGTCGGTAGTGAGGGATAGAACATTGTCACTAGCACCTCCCGACATCTTCTTACTGAAATATTAAAATGATTCGATAAATAATCTTGTTCAATCGCTCTCATGCCTTTACATGAGACTTCGTACTCATTATTCGGCCAAGTATATATAACTTTGCCTTATCATTTATACTAAGTGTACTTCCCGGGTTCGAGTATATCACTATACTCCTCCCATACACAATAAATCGTTATCCTTTTTAATCTTTTTAAATTTAATTTGCTTTAATTAAATTCTTACCGGATGTTGATCAAGCCTTGAACCGAACACAATTCTCTTTAACCTTAGCTCTGATACCAACTTGTAACACTCTCATTTAAAATACACAATATTTTTACCGACTAAATAAGAAAGTTCATAATCATTAAAAGCACAAACATTAATATTAATCCTAGTTTAGCACATAAGTGTTTTAAAACCACCACAACACTAAAAGGATACATAAGTATTCCTTCTATTACAAAATTATTACTAATGATCATCTAAGACAAAATTTTCGGAACTACTTCTTGAATGTGTTCGGTTCATAAGCCTTGCGTTGATCACCATCCGCTTGGTTGACTTACTTGAAAGCTGGAAAATTTAACAAAATAATAATGTAAGAATCCTTCAAATTTCACATAATTAAAAGTACGCTTAAAACGGATTCGAACTGTGAAATTATACAAAGCTTAACAATTTTGGCTGGGCTCCACCGTAAATTACGGTGGTCACCGTAATTTACGGTGGGCGCTGGACATTTATGGTTCTGCCGTAAATCAGTAAAGAACCACCGTAACGATTCACCCTCTACCGTAAATTACGGTGGCTACCGTAATTTACGGTAGCTTCTGCATATTTTCCTGTTTTGCTGTTTTGACCCGTTTATTCCAATTTTTGCACTTTTAAGTCATCAAAGCGCAGTACGGGACATTTCTTTGCAACAAGTATGACCCGTTTTGGATCCCTTGCTTCAACACACACGCTCCCATTACCGGTTTGCGTGTTAATAATATTCTTCCCATTACCCAACACACGGGTTTATGGTCTACGGATGAGGTACTTCCGTTACCCGGTTTGTACCCACCATTGTTAACTCGTTTTGGTTTGCCATTATGAAGTCCCTCATTTAAGCAACCAAACCAACACGACTCTATATTGTTCATAACTAGTAAACAATTAAAAATGAAAACTAAATCATCAATATTATAGTAGCGTTAACCACGTAGCTCAAAGCTTTCCCTTTAAACGAGCGTCCGCACCGGCTTGACTTCCCGACGCCTCACTCGTGTTGCCTAAAACATACAAGCCAATTACCATTAGAACCATTCGGCTCATGACTAAGCTTGTTACTTTACCAACACCACATTTGTGTCGATCAATGTCTTTTAGGCATTTTATCAAGCATCTTATATGCATGATTTCTTACAATTCATAACTAAGTTTAACATTTATCATTTAGCCATGATAAACATCAATTTAGGCAATTTCACATAATTTTCACATTAATAATTTCTGAACTATGTTCATAGAACTTGAATTACTCTAGGATACATCATAATCCTAATGTCTCATACTTTTCTACAAAAACCCCCATATCACCTCTAATGGTGATTATGAACTTTACAAGAATTAGGCCAAATTTCAACAAGCACTCGACTAGGGTTCATCCCTATACACTATTTCAATCAAAACAACTATCATGCATGCTCAGATTTGAATCTCATAAATTTTTCTAAAATTTATGGTAGAACCGAATCATGAAATTTTGCATACCTTACGATCCCTTAGTCACGGTGATCACAAATCTATGTTCAGATTTCAATTTGGACTTGATTCGAACCTTCAATTAATGAATTTTGTGAATGTTAGGGGTTGAGGGGAAATCCCCTTGTTGCCTGCGTTCTGGTCGATCAAACACACACTTAGGTGTGTGTTTGGTGTGTTATTTTACTAGTAATAATTGAAGTTCCAGATTTGACAAGTTTGGTCCCTCAATTATACATGAGCTATGGAAAAAGGGCATTTAATTATACTTTGTCATATTATGTTAAGATTCTTACTAACTAGGTTATCTTTCCTAGTCTTTTATCTTAACTTACTACTGATATTTAGTTTAAAATGTAACATTAATATTTTCGGGGTGTTACAATAGCTATACTCTCTCACTTCCATATAGGTATCGGCGGTTGTTCGAGTAAGCCAGAAGGTCTTTGATGTTCAGCCTTGACTCTTGCGCAAGTTAAACAGCTTCCAACATAAAGAGCGATGTCCCGCTTCATACCCAGCCACCAATACTTATAACGAAGGTCCTGGTACATCTTGTCTGCACCGGGATGAATAGAATATCAGGATTTGTGGGCTTCATTCATGATGATTTTTCACAAATCGGTCCGCATAGGGATCCAAATTCGGTCCAGATAGTAAAATATCCCATCGGGTTTGCTTACTAACTGAGCTCCATTGTGATAGATCCTCTCTTTCTTCAATGTACGCTCGTTGAAGCAAGCATGTTGAGCTTCGCGTATAAGGGCTTCGAGATTGTGCTGGGCTCGAATGTTTCGGGTACTGAGCACGTAACTCTTTCTGCTGAGCGCGTCAGCAACCACATTCGCCTTGCCTGGGTGGTAACGAATCTCACAGTCGTAATCGTTGAGAAGTTCTACCCATCAGCGTTGACGCATATTAAGCTCCCTTTGATTAAAGATGTGTTGTAAACTCCTGTGATCAGTGTAGATTGTACACTTAGTGCCATACAGGTAGTGTCGCTAAATCTTCAATGCAAAGACAACCGTGCCTAGCTCGAGGTCATGGGTTGTATAGTTCTTCTCGTGGATCTTGAGCTGACGAGATGCGTAGGCTATAACCTTGTCTCGCTGCATGAGGACACAGCCGAGACCAAGGTTAGAAGCATCACAGTAGACAATGAAGTGCTTCCGTCGGGCAGCGTAAGAATCGGAGCGTTGCAGAGCATATGCTTGAGAGTTTGAAAGGCAGTCTCTTGTGCGTTTCCCCACACAAAAGGCTTGTCCTTATGGGTAAGAGCGGTAAGCAGCACAGCGATCTTGGAGAATCCTTCAATGAATCGTCGATAATAGTCCGCTAGTCCGAGAAAAGAACGAACTTCTGACGGGTTCTTAGGCGTAATCCAGCTTTTGACAGCTTCAATCTTCGCGGGATCGACCTGGATACCCTGGCTATTCACAATGTGACCCAGAAACTGAACCTCCTCCAACCAGAATTCGCACTTGGAGAACTTGGCATAGAGTTGGTTCCCCTGGAGTAACTCGAGAACCAAACGTAGATGCTGCGCGTGTTCGGCTTTCGTTTTGGAATAAATCAAGACATCGTCGATGAACACCATGATGAAACGGTGAAGGTATGGCTTACACACGCGATTCATCAGGTCCATAAAAACCGCGGGTGCGTTGGTTAGACCAAAGGGCATAACAACAAATTCGTAATGGCCATAACGGGTTCGAAAAGCGGTTTTGGGAATGTCTTCCTCTTGAATCCGTAGCTGATGATATCCTGAACGTAGATCGATCTTGGAGAAACATGATGCACCTTGTAACTGATCAAACAAATCGTCGATTCGGGGCAAGGGGTATCGGTTCTTGATGGTTAGCTTATTCAATTCCCGATAGTCGATGCACATCCGGAACGATCCATCCTTCTTTTTGACGAAGAGGACTGGCGCGCCCCAAGGAGAGGTGCTTAGGCGAATAAAGCCTTTCTCGAGTAATTCCTGGAGTTGATTCGAGAGTTCCCTCATTTCGGATGGTGCGAGTCGGTAAGGGGCTTTGGCAACGGGGTTAGCTCCAGGAATGAGGTCGATGCGAAAGTCGATATCACGACTTGGTGGTAGTCCGGGAAGATCGTCAGGGAACACCTGAGGAAATTCACGAACCACTGGAACGTCCTTGACTTCAACTTTCTTTTTTTCTCCCTTCTCCGCTACTACAATGTTGGCCAAGAAAGCTCGGTATTCCTTGCGGAGGTACTTGCTAGCTTGAATACATGACATGAGTTTGAGACCTTTCGACGTTGTTTCACCGTACACACACAATAGATCACCATTTGCAAGCGAGAATCGAATCATCTTTTCAAGGCACACAACTTCAGCATGGTTTTCACGAAGAAAGTCCATGCCTATTATGACATCAAAACTTCCGAGTTGCATCGGAATAAGGTCGATTGGGAAAATGTAATTGTTGAGTTTGAGAGTACAATGACGGAGTACTGAATTAACGGCAATAGTTCTTCCTGTAGCGACTTCGACTTCGAATGACGAGGATAGATAAGAGCACTTACGACTAAAGAGCTTCTCGAATTAAAACGACACAAAGCAGTTATCGGCTCCAGTATCAAACAAACATGATGCATAAATACCATTCACAAGGAACGTACCATTAACCACGTTGTTATCCGCCTGAGCCTGGCGGGCATTGATGTTGAAGGTTCGAGCATGGGCTGCTTGCTGTTGTTGCTAAGGCTGCTGTTGTTGCTGAGGTTGGGGCTCTTGCTTACCACCCTGTTCGGGCACCTGTTTGCAAAGTGGTTAGGGTCACCACATGCAAAGCAGACTCGAGCATTGGCTGTTGGTGCTTGAGCTGCCTGTTGGCCTTGAGGGGCAGGGAGTAGAGCTTGGTTGACAGTGGCTTGAACTGGGGCTTGACGAGGACCATAGCGACAGTTCGCAGTGAAATGACCTTAAAGGTTGCAGTGAGCGCAAAAACGACAAGCTAGACCCACTGGATGATGATAGGAACATGTCGGGCAGAGTGGGTGAGGGCCTGTATATGCACGCTTTGCTGGCGGTGCATTGATCGCTGGGGCTGAGCGCTGGTGCTGTTGCTGCTGAGCTGGTACAGCTTGTAGAGGAGCAGCAGTGGTCATCACAGCACAGTTCTTGTTGCTGGAGCTGTTGTTGTTGTGCTTCTTCTTTCTTCTCGATGACTTGGAGGATTGAGCAGATGTGTCGGTGGGTGCTGCGGTGGCTTGATGCAGAGACTTAGTTAGCTTATCCTAGAAACCAGACTTTACCCGCTTATCATTGATCTCAGCGGCGAGTAGGTAGGTTTCTTCGATCGTTGCTGGCTTGGCGGCGTGAACAAAGTTGGCCACACAATCGGGCAGAGCTCGAATGTACTTCTTGATGGCCTGATCTGAGGTCTTGACTTGATCAAGACAGATGATGCTAAGCTGCTTGAAGCGAGCAGTGAGAGCAGCGTTGTCTCCATCCTTCTGCTTGATTTCCCAGAACTCGTCCTCCAGCTTTTGGCGTTCATGAGGAGGGCAGAATTCTTCGATCATAATTGCCTTTAACTCCTTCCATGTTAGCCCGTAAGCTGCATCATTTCCGCGCTTGTTTCGTTTGGCTGTCCACCAGTCTAGAGCTCGGGACTGGAAGACGCCTATAGCATTGAGAGTGCGGAGATGTTTGGGACATCCACTCTGGCGTAGAGCGACTTCGATTGAGCCGAACCAGTGGAACATGGCTGTAGGACCATCTTCGTCGGTGAACTCTTTTGGTCCGCATGCTTTGAACTGCTTGAAGCTGAAAGCAGCTTTGCTTGAATCCTTAGGGATTTCAGCTCGGGATTCTTCTGACGACTTGCTAGCATTTTCATACACCTCACTCACAGCTTTCGCCACGGTTTTGGAGATGATAGCAGCGAGACGTCGGTCTCTCTTTTCTTGGCGAGTCAAACGGTGTCGGGATCCAGACGACGACATGGTCTGCATTAGACATCGTCACGAGACTCAACACAACGAAATCGAATCTCACCTCACACGTCTAGACTAGTAAAGCTTAGAATCACGTCGAATCACACATCACGTAACATATAGGCACAAGATCATAGAACACGGAAGTACACAGAGCACAGAATCACAGAAACATAGAAGCACATAAGCACATAGAACACAGAGTCACAAAAGCACAGAACGCATTCCTATTTGGTTACAGAAGCAGTCAGAATACAGAAACCTATCCTTCAAAGTTCGCGTGTCGTTCGTATAACGTATCGAATAGCATCGTATAGTATAGCCTAACTTAGTCGTATAGCATAACATAGCATGATATCGTCTAGATTTGCGATAACTGGATGTCGATTTGAGATAGAATAGCAAATGCGAGTCGTGTGTGTTGATCGAATGGCAGTAAAATCGAATAATGTCCCAAAAATATAAGCACGTAAACAGATAAAGCACACAAAACACATCAAAACACATAAAAATCGAGAGGTAGATCGTCAGCGGCTACTAGACATCGACTACCCAAGGCAAATCGACTATTCGCAGTAGACTTGTCATCATTTTCGACTCTAGAGGTCGTGTTTCTGCCTCGATTCTTGGGCATTCCACACACGTTCCCTAGGTCATACTTGTGAGTTCAGGTCGTTGGAGTCCGTCGAAGCCTTGATGAGATAAATAAAATCCAGAACAAACTGCTAAGGTTAGGGTTTCACCCCTTGGCTTAGCAATTTCTTCCTTGTTTTTAGTAAAACTGAGGAGTTTAGTCATCAAAATATGGATTTCACTCCTGTTTTGATATAATTCTCCCTGTTCATTGTTAAAAATCATCATAAGTCAGTCAATTTAGTCGGGAGTTTGCGGTTTTCACACCTATTCCCGACTGAGTCGCCTGACTTTGATTGAAAATTCGAGTGCAGTGATAGCGAAGAATTGCAAAATAAAACACGTAAACTTGGTCTGTTGGTTCCTAACTATAGTCTAGGTCTCTAAGACAGCGACCCGGACTAGGTCGTGTCTAACCTAATTCCCTATAGTTATGGCTCTGATACCAATCTGTCACACCCCAACCGATGGCAGAATCATCGGGGCGCGGCACTGAGCGAAACAGATTGTCTAAAAGTTTCCACAACAACTATTATTACAAATTCAGTTTAAATGATACGTCCCATACCGTATCCCAAATAAATAAACAAGTTATTATAGAAAACAACCAGGCAAATACTTCTGTTCCGACAACTCAGATTTAATTATTACAAACCAATGAATAAAAGTATTGTTTGAAGTCATTAAGACCTATCCGGACAAGATCTACAGACAGCTAATGCCATAGACCCTTGATCGGACAACTCCAACGGCTCCACGGCAATTGTTTATTTGCTTCTAGAGACCCCTAGGTAGACCACTACCTATAACTATTCATCGGCCTCTAGAGCTTTATTCTAGCCTCACTTCCCTAGCAAGAAAGCATCTTAATTACCTGTCACATACGTTAAAATAAAGTCAATACATATAATGTAAAGGTGAGCACACAAGTTTGATACTAGCATATAGAGTTGAATAGTTTACGCATAACCAGGCACGTACACAGAGGGAAACGATGCATGTTAATTATCGACATGGGACCATCGGTACCAACGACTGCGGGTTGACCGTCCGAGACGGTTCGCAATACATGATTACCACCGTAATCCATGCAAGTATTTGTCCTTAACAACCCCCGTGTGAACGGGTGCTGAGTCCAAACTATAGTACTATGTTGCTAAGACAGGTAGATAGCACTCCACGTGTAAACATAATAAACAGCATTCATTTAGTCAAATAGCACATGCAATCGGTTAGCGTTCAAATAGTTTGTGTTTGATTGTGATTTGATAGATAACGTATGTAACACCCAAAAGTGCTAAAAGCAAAAAAGGACCGAGTATACTCACAGTGATTGATTGTGGATTGAAGGGAGCACTGAGTGTATGATTAGCCTGAATAGTGCGATAGCATAACGATAAGTAACACGGAAATGTAAACAGGTGTAGGTGGATCGAACAGGCTGGTCGATCGAACGGCAGGTTCGATCGAACGGGCTGTTCGGTCGGCTGGTTTGTCCGGTTGAACAGTCTTGTTCGATCGGCCGGTTGGCTCGATCAGCTGGGCCATTCGAGTGGATTGTTTCTTCCTCTGGTGTGTTTGTGTTTGGGTATTTGAACTTTCGAAGTTTTCGTTGCAGTATTTGAGAACACTGAAACGTTCTTACCCTTTCAAGTTGGTCGATCGAACGGTTCGTTCGATCGGCTAGCTCACTCGATCGGCTAGGAACTTCAGAATTAGTTCTCAGCCGAATGTCACTCGATCAGACGGTATGTTCGATCGGGTGGCATTCCAACTACGAACGAGTTGTAAAATCGACTAAGTGTTGAAGCATACTATCTCATGATCCGAACAGTAATGTTTACAAATCGAGGGACATATTCGATCGAACACTACTTCGTCAATACTATACCTCAAAAGTTTGAAAAGTGGGACGCCATGTGCCAGCCGATCGGCTGGCCCGGTCGATCGGCTGGTGTGTCCGATCGGCTGGGCTATTTGAACAGCCTAGCCGTTCGGCCAGCAAGTCTGACCTGGTCGGCCTTTCGTCTAACACTTGGCTGTTTGGTTACTTGTCATTATATCGAGGTAGTTAGATAACGAGTTGAACTATGATACCTTCGTTCTTACCCGTCTCTCCAGCTCGGACAGGAATCACCCAAGTCCGTCCGTTGGGCGGTTCGGAACGTCGGCTTAGAGTTTAACCCATCGTCGGTGAACCTCATAGATAGAATCCGAATCTTGAACCTTCCTAACTGTTAGAGTGATTAGTTAGCCGGTTTAAGCTCCGTTTCTATCGGGTTGAAAGCATTGAGTGTAAAAGAGTTGAAAGAAAGTTGGGATTCCTTCTTTCAATTCTTCACAACTTGTGGATGTTTAGTTCTTTGATAGATCTTAACTTGTTTATGTAGAAATCGGTTAGATCTAAGCTATTCATAGTTGAATGAGGCCAAAACATGATGTTCTTCAAGAACATCATGATGACATCACCCAAGAACACCTAGATCTTAGTGATTTCACGGTTAGAATCCAAGTTTTGAAAGATAGAGAGGTGTAGAATCATGTAATGATCAAGAACGTACAAGAATTAAAGTGAGAACTTACCGGGATTGAGAGAAATCTGAGAAAAGGTGAAGAATAGGAGCTGGCCGGTCAGAACTTTCCAAAAGTGGAAATGAAGACAAGGACAGCCCTATTTATAGGCTTCCAAAAGAGGAAAGTGGGAGCCGATCGGCCAGGGGCTCCGATCGAGTGGGCTGCTCGATCGGATGGCAAGATGCTAGCCGATCGGCTGGCCTGTTCGATCAGGATGCCTCCTGTTCGATCCGCGACACATTTTGAGTATTTTGCGACGATTTTCTACGTTTCGATTTCGATGGACGCTAATACGAATACGATAGAGTTTCTAGTCAAATTACTTTCAGTCCCAACCACTATATCTACAAACAAGCATCTACTTTTCGCGTTTCGTTGTCGGTTTCGATTGAGTTCGATTGCCTTTCGAGTTTCGATTCGATTTTCGATTGATTCGCTTGAATTCCACACCAAAAACATAAAGTAGACACGCACAAGTAACACATAAGGCACACACACACGTATAACAATACCCAAAATTCGCATAATTCGAGTCTCGAGTTCGATGATTGTTGGATCGGTTTGATTACTGATCAGTTAACTTTATCACATTGTTACTTCCTACTATTCACAGTTGTAACACCAGTTCTTATAAATCATGGTTTAACGTATATTTTGCGAAAACATTCATGTAATTACTGATTACATACATTGGAAATACGGGATTAAAGAAAACTTTTACAAATTATAGTAATACCACATAAAGTGGTTTAATTCGCCGTTTTAAAATAACGACGAAACAACATTGCGGAAGCTTTATTTAACGCATGTTCGGTTCTTGCTCGATGCTTGATCTTCATCCGGGACTCTTGACATTCACCTCTGATCAAAACCAACTTAAAAGTTAGTTTTGATAATTAAACGATTAGTGCAACAAGGATGATTGAGTCGAATAATCGAATTAAACAAGGAAATCGAGAAATTCCAACATGGATGTCTTGATCCAAAAACAAGGATATAAAACTGGCCTCCACCGTAACTTACGGTGGCACCGTAAGTTACGGTGGCCCCTGGTATAAAGTGCCCCTACCGTAATTCAGTAGGAAGCTACCGTAAAGCTTTCAGCTCCACCGTAACTTACGGTGGGCACCGTAAGTTACGGTGGCCCCTGTATCAGAACTCCCATTTTTGCCGTTTTTGACACGAAAACTTCCGTATCTTTTAATCCGCTTGTCTGATTGACCTACCGTTTCTTCCTACATGATTGTAATTTGATTCTCCACATTATGGAGTTAAAATCCGAGATCCGGCTTAATAAATTTTGAGACTTTTATACCTTCGGCTTATTACCTTTTTACAAGATTTTGACCCGTTTATGCATTTATCAAACAAGCATATTTGTTTGATCATTATTTCACATGAACCACTTCAATTCAATATTTTCTACCAAGTTAGGTTCTAATTTCGGGTTTCTTATATATTCTAACCCGTTATCGCTCGTATGCTTATTGACCCGTTAAGGGTATTTAAGTACATCTTTAGACTTAAATCATGCTTCCATTGGGTTACATCCTATCCTCTTTTTTTATACGAATTCCAAGGACTAAATTTAAACAAGACGCTTATTTCAAAACAACTTTTTAAAAGTTGTTTGCCCTACTTACCCCTCAAGGGCTTTTTGGTCAATTTTAGCCCTTCATTTATGCGACGAAGGACTTCTACTAATATTTGACCAAAATGTCGCTTTTAGCTATAATTCTAAGCATGCGTACCTGGCTCAGGTCATAAGATTGACCCGTTTGAATACCTTTCGCTATTACTTTCTAGTTAATAGCCATACGAACCACGTGTTAATTCCTGTGATCACAAACTCAACAAGCGATCATCAAATATTGTTAATAAATGGTGTTAACAACACCATTTGACCCGTTTAGTCGAAATGACTAATTATAGTTATGAGATGGTATTTAATTACCATTTCATCCCTTTAACCTATTCCGATTTATTCTTTAAATTCATCTTGCTTAAAACCCGTTTCTTGCTTTGTTTGACCCATTTTGACTTGTGTCAAATGATGTTCTTTCAAATCCCTTTTTTTTATACGTTAACTCATGTCCGGATTACCATTCTATCATTTTTGCCCTTTTTACCATAACTTATAGCTTCTTGACATTCCCGCTTATTACGACATGCATTATAAGTAATTGATAGTAAGAATAAAAAGGCGTAAGCTTAACTTACCTTGCATCCGTTACACGCTTTTTCCTTCACACTTGATTCGTTTGACCCGTTTCCTTTCCAAGCCTCCACCTAGCTTGTCAAGCGTCAAACTATCATTATAGTTCGTAAGACGGTCAAATTAGTCATTATTACCTACGACTATTCCACCTTATGAACTCCGTGTTGATTCTACCATTCGACTTCACCATTGATTAGTTTGACTTTTAGAAGTCAACTACCTTTAATCATACTGTAGGCGTAATTAAGTTAA
This sequence comes from Helianthus annuus, assembly GCF_002127325.2. NCBI lineage: Eukaryota > Viridiplantae > Streptophyta > Magnoliopsida > Asterales > Asteraceae > Helianthus > Helianthus annuus. The sequence continues at coordinate 72,996,115 of NC_035449.2, forward strand.
ATCATCGTTATGATCAGAATCCGTTTTAACCCAAATTTCACGTAATTAGTCAAACTAGCCAATTACATATTTCTCTCATGAAATCTTCTTTTAATATTCATTCAGGCATTTTAACAAACATCTTGTAGGCGAGATTTTGTACACATATTTTCTCTAATTATGGTCATCATTTTAACCAAGTTTTAGTATCAAAATCATGCCTCTATGTCTTGTGTACATGAACTACACCTAGAACTAGTATCACAACATCTATGTTCATCCATCTAACACCTTAATTCAAGTTTTCATCATATTTCTACAAAACCCATTTAACACATGATAGGGTAATTATCAAATCCCTAGTTTCGGCCTCAATTCATCATGTTTTCAACTAGGGCTTGTTTCTAAACGAAGATTTCATCATAATAACACTTGTATACATCAACATTCATTCCAGATTTTCGATTATGATTGTTCATCATAATCTCAAAGTATCACCAAATTACAAAATTTGACATACCTTTCGATCCTCTTGACTTGGTGATCGTTTATACGCGTTCATGCATTGATTTGGTCTTGAATTGATCCTCCAATTTGAAGATATTGTTTGAGCTAGGGTTTCTAACCCTCTTGTCCTGCTCCTGTCGTTTCCCACGCACACACACACACACTCTATGTGTGTGTAGTGTTTTATGTTTTGTTTTTAATAAAACAAGTTTCTTTGTTAGCAATTTTAGTCCCTCCTGTTTTGTAACTTTATAAAAAAAGGTTATTACCCATATTTTCTTCATTGTTTTAAGACACCTTTTTTTTAACTAGGTTAATGTTCCTAGCTTCTTAGTGAATTCGGGAAAGTTATGACTTAGTTTATTTTAAGTCCCGTTAACACGAGCCTCTTATAAACTTTACTTCCTTAAAAGCTCTTATTCACTTTTAATTAATATTAGGATTATTCACTTGATTCCTAATATTTTCCGGTTTACTTTTACCGCTAACGGTACTTTCCCCGTCTTTAGTATTAACGGGGTTTAATTACCAAACCTGTTTTCGGGGTGTTACAAGTCTACCCCCTTAAAGAGGTTTCGTCCTCGAAACCTTTTCTTGCTTAATTCATCGAGTTTAAACTCAATGCATTTGATCGGAGAAATCTTTTAAACGTTACTTTTACTTTGACCAATAGTTAGTATTACCAGAAAAGTATGGCAATATCCTTTTGGTTACTAATTGTCTACGTATCTCATACTACATGGGGCAATCTTGAAATAACGTAACCTCGTTATTTCCACTAGTCTAGTTAACTTAGCGATATCCATCGCTTTCATATACTATCAAATTATTTATTTAAATCCGTCGTTTTGACCCGTTTAAAGGTCCTTAGTGAAATCTTTCACTTTTAGCAACTATTCTTTTGTTCGTGAACTTATAGCTTTATGATCCCTCGAACTAAGTGATCAATATTTTCTGTTAGTGAGGTCTCATGGGCCGTTACTTCATCTCTTGTATCTACATACCTTTGTTGTTCACTTGACCGAGTCGCCAAACGTTGGCCACTTAGTCACATAGGTTTACAACTTATGTTTATTCTACATTACTCTTCGTAATGAATAACGTGTTAAACAATTTCTTAATTTGAGTTTCGACCTTAACCGATCTCACTAACTAGACTTATCAGTCCAGTTACTTTGTACCCATCACTCGGGTCATAATATGATTTCTTCACTTTACTTCTCTTGACCGTGATCGCGTCACGTCATGTTTAGGTTTATTCCAGCCTTTCTTTTCGAATGTATCGTCTTGCACTTATCAGTATCAAGACTTATATCTTTCATGCTTACTACATATTCGTCTATCCGAATTCATATTTTTTAAAACGTCATTTCTTACAAAAAAAAATCAGAGTTTTTATCTAGCATCTTCCCTTTAACTTTTGTCAATTATCCATATCAAGGAAATTGACAACTCATAATTTATTGTTTTCCGTTCTTACTTTATGCGGGGAATCGTAACAAATTCCCTCACCTTACACTATTGACCCGTAGGTTCCTTTACTTAACCTTGTAGGCTATTTCCTTATGTTTTCACCTCTTTAAGGCGAGACCCTTATGATCCCTTCGCTTCAATTCATGACCCGTGGGTCATTTTGGCCCCGTAGACCTTTACACTAATTAATATCCCGTAGGTTATGATGATCCCGTAGATCATCTTTTATTCGAGTCTTTATTCAATGTGTATACGTTTATATACGCATATAGCGTTAAGGCACCCCTTTTATGTTTAGAATTATTCACCTTTACTTTTGGATTTCGTTTAACCTTGACCGTAGTCTAAGGCTACATTATTTTCTTTCGAACAAATTTTCCGACTTTATGACTTCTCACGTCATTTATGCGTCGGTTTATCTTATGCTCATCATTATCCTGTTTACATACATTCATATTTGATTATGTCTCATTACCGGGCTCATTATTCTTTTGTTTTTAACGCTACCATTATCCTGCTTGCGTTTACTCATGTCGTCCGGCATAATATTATATTCGACCCGTTCGACTTTAAAATAGTTGAACATATTTATTCAAAATTTCTTTTACGAAATTTTATAATCATAATTCATAATCCAAATCTTTTGAATTTTCAACCCTCGTTCATGTCTCTTGGTTTACTCATGTGTTTAATTCATACCCATTAACCGGGTGTTTTACCGAAGTCGTTATTATTGCAACCCTCCCGGTATGCATTAGGACCTCGTTTCATTTTTATATTCTGACTTTGTCCTTGAGTTTGACGCTTTGCAAAAACGACCCGTTAAGGGACATATTTGCATTTTTCCGGGTTCGAGTGTAAGTACACTCCCTCCCAATACTTGTCTAAATCGTTTTACATGTTTGCGTTTTCCGTGTTCGAGTGTAAGTACACTCCCTCCCAATTCATGTCTAAATCGTTTTACATGTTTGCGTTTTCCGGGTTCGAGTGTAAGTACACTCCCTCCCAATTCATGTCTAAATCGTTTTACATGTTTGCGTTTTCCGGGTTCGAGTGTAAGTGCACTCCCTCCCAATTCATGTCTAAATCGTTTTACATGTTTGCGTTTTCCGGGTTCGAGTGTAAGTACACTCCCTCCCAATTCATGTCTAAATCATTTTACATGTTTCTTTGTCCCTTTACTTGGGCTCATTATCCTAATGTAATACGCTTCCGTCACTCGGCTGTGCGTTTACATTATTAGCAATTATTTTTCTTATCAGATTCATTTGGGTACTTTTTAATTTGTCCCACTCACCCCGTCCCTACTACATCGGGTGTAAGCGTGTCCATCATAAAAAGTTCATGGTACTAGGTGCTCACCACTTACTTGGCCAGAATAAATGATCAACACCTGGTATACAAGCCCTTTTTAAAATTTTCACATTACACCCAATGTAAGTAATGCCTCTATTCGTTTCTCTTGGAAACCATATCCCGGATAGGTTTTCTATTCGGGTTTTTCCAAGTTTTCAAACTGTGTATGCAACTTTCAATCTCTACGTATTTGTTGCATATTACTATATGTGCAATTAAATTTGAAATGTGCACCTGGTAACCGCTTGCCCTAACGGGCTTTCTTGCCATTACTTATTTGCGATTGTTACGCGATTTAGGTCCTTGCTGAGTATGCTCTTTTTGTCATATCTCGGATCGTTCCATCATCATACCCACAATTTGTTCAACTCTCGTCATCTTCAGACGCGAGTTTCCTTCAATTAAAACATTCACAAGAGTTAGTAATTTCAACTTCAATAATCGCCCGTATTATAATACAAGGCTTTTTCTACTATACGCGTCAACGCGCGTATTTTCGTCAACCATATTAATCATTTTAATTGGGGTAACGTGTATCACACGATAGCCCTATGTGTTGTTTACAACACTTTAGCATGCTAAGCTATTAACATACCTGTACTTACCGGATTTGCGATCAAGCCTCGAACCGAACACTTTATTCTTCTAACCTTGAGCTCTGATTACCAACTTGTAACACCAGTTCTTATAAATCATGGTTTAACGTATATTTTGCGAAAACATTCATGTAATTACTGATTACATACATTGGAAATACGGGATTAAAGAAAACTTTTACAAATTATAGTAATACCACATAAAGTGGTTTAATTCGCCGTTTTAAAATAACGATGAAACAACATTGCGGAAGCTTTATTTAACGCGTGTTCGGTTCTTGCTCGATGCTTGATCTTCATCCGGGACTCTTGACATTCACCTGTGATCAAAACCAACTTAAAAGTTAGTTTTGATAATTAAATGATTAGTGCAACAAGGATGATTGAGTCGAATAATCGAATTAAACAAGGAAATCGAGAAATTCCAACATGGATGTCTTGATCCAAAAACAAGGATATAAAACTGGCCTCCACCGGGCACCGTAAGTTACGGTGGCCCCTGGTATAAAGTGCCCCTACCGTAATTCAGTAGGAAGCTACCGTAAAGCTTTCAGCTCCACCGTAACTTACGGTGGGCACCGTAAGTTACGGTGGCCCCTGTATCAGAACTCCCATTTTTGCCGTTTTTGACACGAAAACTTCCGTATCTTTTAATCCGCTTGTCCGATTGACCTACCGTTTCTTCCTACATGATTGTAATTTGATTCTACACATTATGGAGTTAAAATCCGAGATCCGGCTTAATAAATTTTGAGACTTTTATACCTTCGGCTTATTACCTTTTTACAAGATTTTGACCCGTTTATGCATTTATCAAACAAGCATATTTGTTTGATCATTATTTCACATGAACCACTTCAATTCAATATTTTCTACCAAGTTAGGTTCTAATTTCGGGTTTCTTATATATTCTAACCCGTTATCGCTCGTATGCTTATTGACCCGTTAAGGGTATTTAAGTACATCTTTAGACTTAAATCATGCTTCCATTGGGTTACATCCTATCCTCTTTTTTTATACGAATTCCAAGGACTAAATTTAAACAAGACGCTTATTTCAAAACAACTTTTTAAAAGTTGTTTGCCCTACTTACCCCTCAAGGGCTTTTTGGTCAATTTTAGCCCTTCATTTATGCGACGAAGGACTTCTACTAATATTTGACCAAAATGTCGCTTTTAGCTATAATTCTAAGCATGCGTACCTGGCTCAGGTCATAAGATTGACCCGTTTGAATACCTTTCGCTATTACTTTCTAGTTAATAGCCATACGAACCATGTGTTAATTCCTGTGATCACAAACTCAACAAGCGATCATCAAATATTGTTAATAAATGGTGTTAACAACACCATTTGACCCGTTTAGTCGAAATGACTAATTATAGTTATGAGATGGTATTTAATTACCATTTCATCCCTTTAACCTATTCCGATTTATTCTTTAAATTCATCTTGCTTAAAAGCCGTTTCTTGCTTTGTTTGACCCATTTTGACTTGTGTCAAATGATGTTCTTTCAAATCCCTTTTTTTATACGTTAACTCATGTCCGGATTACCATTCTATCATTTTTGCCCTTTTTACCATAACTTATGGCTTCTTGACATTCCCGCTTATTACGACATGCATTATAAGTAATTGGTAGTAAGAATAAAAAGGCGTAAGCTTAACTTACCTTGCATCCGTTACACGCTTTTTCCTTCACACTTGATTCGTTTGACCCGTTTCCTTTCCAAGCCTCCACCTAGCTTGTCAAGCGTCAAACTATCATTATAGTTCGTAAGACGGTCAAATTAGTCATTATTACCTACGACTATTCCACCTTATGAACTCCGTGTTGATTCTACCATTCGACTTCACCATTGATTAGTTTGACTTTTAGAAGTCAACTTCCTTTAATCATACTGTAGGCGTAATTAAGTTAAATCATCGTTATGATTAGAATCCGTTTTAACCCAAATTTCACGTAATTAGTCAAACTAGCCAATTACATATTTCTCTCATGAAATCTTCTTTTTAATATTCATTCAGGCATTTTAACAAACATCTTGTAGGCGAGATTTTGTACACATATTTTCTCTAATTATGGTCATCATTTTAACCAAGTTTTAGTATCAAAATCATGCCTCTATGTCTTGTGTACATGAACTACACCTAGAACTAGTATCACAACATCTATGTTCACCCATCTAACACCTTAATTCAAGTGTTCATCATATTTCTACAAAACCCATTTAACACATGATAGGGTAATTATCAAATCCCTAGTTTCGGCCTCAATTCATCAAGTTTTCAACTAGGGCTTGTTTCTAAACGAAGATTTCATCATAATAACACTTATATACATCAACATTCATTCCAGATTTTCGATTATGATTGTTCATCATAATCTCAAAGTATCACCAAATTACAAAATTTGACATACCTTTTGATCCTCTTGACTTGGTGATCGTTTATACGCGTTCATGCATTGATTTGGTCTTGAATTGATCCTCCAATTTGAAGATATTGTTTGAGCTAGGGTTTCTAACCCTCTTGTCTTGCTCCTGTCGTTTCCCACGCACACACACACACACTCTATGTGTGTGTAGTGTTTTATGTTTTGTTTTTAATAAAACAAGTTTCTTTGTTAGCAACTTTAGTCCCTCATGTTTTGTAACTTTATAAAAAAGGTTATTACCCATATTTTCTTCATTGTTTTAAGACACCTTTTTTTTAACTAGGTTAATGTTCCTAGCTTCTTAGTGAATTCGGGAAAGTTATGACTTAGTTTATTTTAAGTCCCGTTAACTCGGGCCTCTTATAAACGTTACTTCCTTAAAAGCTCTTATTCACTTTTAATTAATATTAGGATTATTCACTTGATTCCTAATATTTTCCGGTTTACTTTTACCGCTAACGGTACTTTCCCCGTCTTTAGTATTAACGGGGTTTAATTACCAAACCTGTTTTCGGGGTGTTACAACAGTCGTAGATCGGTTCGCGTTAGAACATTCGATTACTTCAATTCTTGCTGATTACAACACTTACTCCACTAAAACACAAAATAGACTATCTACAGTCAAAGAAAGTCAAAGTTGACTTGGACTTTGACTTTGACTTTGACTTTGACATTCGAAAACACGGGGTGTTACATCGCGAGCCGAGCTCGTGCTCAAAGAAGTAGGCTCGAACCGAGCCGAGCTCGAGCTCGAGCTTCATAAAATCCTAACGAGTCGAGCTCGAGCCTGGTCAAGCTCGGGCTCAGCCCGGCTCGTTTACACCCCTACTCATAAGCCTTCCATAATAAGAATAATATGGTGTCTCTGAGAATTCATGTACCCTGTTCGAGTTTGAAAAATGTGCCCATATGCTTTAACGATAAACAATGTAGTTACGGAAATGACAAAAATTGTAGTACTTTATAAACAATGCAATTATGACAAAAATTGTAGTATTTTTTTTATTTTTATTTTTTAAAATCATATTAATATTGGGTTGGGCCCAATAAACCTAATGTTAAGTTGGGTAATTATAAAGCATAAAAATGTATTTGATAATGGGCCTCTATATTGGATTTGATATGTGTGTACAATTTTTTTTTAAATAACATATATATATCGAATTTTTTTTAAAAATCTCGTGCCCCTCAAAATCACGGCCTTGTATGAAAGTCCTCTCCGCACACCATAAGAGTCGCCCCTACCAATGTATTATAGTACTTCTAGATTACTAAGTGATGACGTTATCTCAAACGCTCGTCACAATTAGTGTCATGTCGTTGTTGTCATAACACTTAAGTTTGAAAGGTTTATCATACAAGAGAACATACAATAACACGTATTAGTTAGAAATACAATAGACCTATTACATGCTACGAGTTTTATAATTAATACAATATAAATGTAACATATAAAGTGAAGACTAGCTCAAAACGAGTTGTGTCTCACTTGCACAACCCTTCATTAGATACACCACATGTACATGAAACATCTTCTAGAGAAAGGGGAGTTTGAAGTGCTAAGAAATGGAAAAACTTACTTAGCAGGATAGATAATGATGAATATGTATCAATTACTAAAGTCATAACACATAAGCCCAAAAGTTTTATCGTATAGAACATACAATAATATGTATTAGAAATACTACGAGTCTTATAATACAACTTTATATATAAACATAACTGTTAAAAAAATGGTATGATGATGAATCAACAACAAATAACAAAGATGAACACAAATATAGCGACAAAACATGTGACAAAACTCTTATTAACCCAAACCAGAAAATTTGCCCTCCAAATATCCAAAGATCTTACAAAAGTAAGTTCTGAACAATACAATCAGTCTTGATGATCATCAACAGATGATCATCTATGTCAACAACCACAATAATCTCTCTAACTGGTGAGAGATATGAAGACGATACAGAGATGCGGCAACTCCCACAAACCCTAACCACTATACAGAGAAAGTGAAAGTGAAACAATGAGATGAAAAAGTGAATGAAGCTTCCAGAACCAGCAATATACACCAAGCCACAATCAATTTACACTTTGATCCAAAAGTTTCTTCATAGATGATCGCAGTCCCTCAAAGTTTCCACAACACCCCCTGAACTTCCAACTGAATACAACAAACTACAAACAGTTATAACAACTTGTGTAAACAGCCCAACAATGAATAGGCCCAAACATACAACTGAACCCATAACCATTTGAATAAAAGCCCAAATATACATTTCAACATCCCCCCTTCATTCAAATGGTTTAAAGAAATCAATCATACCCAGCCGTTTACAAAAAAAAAAAAATATTATGTTGACTAACACTCAACCCTTTGGTAAAAATATCTGCAAGGTGATCCTCATAATCAAACTTTTTTGTAACTATAAACCTAGTAGACACTTTTTCCATCAAAAAATATAAGTCAATTTCAAAGTGCTTAGTGTGTTCATGAAAAACAGGATTTGCAGCTATAGACAGATGCACTACTGTCACAAGACAACTGAACAGGTAACTTACAAGTACCATTCAACTCATTAAGCACATTCACAATCCAGACAAGTTCACAGGTGGCTGAGCACATAGCTCTATACTCAGCCTCTCCTGTTGACCTAGAAACAGTACTCTGTTTCTTGCTTTTCCATGAAACAAGATTCTCACCTAAAAATATGCAAAAGCCAGTGAAAGATTTCCTAGTATATACACACTTAGCCCAATCTGAATCCGCAAAACATGACAGACCAAAACTACTACTCTTTTTAAACAATAAACCTTTTCCTGGACTAAGTTTAAGATATCGTAACAATCTCAAAGCAGTTTCAAGATGAACAGACAATGGCTTATGCATAAACTGGCTCAAATTGTAACACCCAAGTGTTTCGAAAGTCAAAGTCAAAGTCAAGATTGAAGTCAAAGGAGGAAAAGATTGCTAATTGCAATCTGTCTCTCCTTGCTCAATTCCTGTTTTGACTTCTTTGACTTTAGATAGTCTATTTCATGTTTACGTTAGTTGTATTATGTGGAGTAATTAAGTATAATCGCAGTAATCGAGGTACGTTTATCGATACGAATCGTTGTACGACTGTGAATAATAGGAAGTAACAATGCGATAAAGTCAATTAAACGCTAATCAATCTAATCTAATCAACATCGCGCTCGCAACTCGAATTACGCATTTCGGTGAGTATTATACGTGTGTGTGTGCCTTATGTGTTACTTGTGCATGTTTATTTACGTTATGTGTGGTAGTCAATCGAATCGCAATCGAACTCAATCGCAATCGAATCGCAATCGCAAACCGAATACGAAATAAGGATGATTGTATGTAGATATAGTATGATAATTAGTGGAGAAGAGATAGTGCGAGATATGAGTGGTTGGGATTAAAAGTAATTTGACTAGGAAACATTATCGCATCGCATCGCTTGCAATCGTAATCAAAATATCAAAAATCGTCGCGCCACGCACTCGAACCAGATTGCCATCCGACCAGGCTGCCATCCGGTCGATGTGCCATCCGACCGACCTGTCATCCGGGTATGGTGTCATCCGACCGATCCACCCTTTCCAGTTTTGGAATCCTATAAATACCCATGTCACTTTCATTCTTTCCACTTTTGGCAAGTGACGTCCGAGCAGCTCGTGTTCTTCACCTTTTCTTCGATGTCTCTCAAAACCGGTAAGTTCTCATCCTAAATCTTGTACTTTCTTGATCTACATGCACTCCTATACCTTTCTATCTTTCAAATCTTAACTTTTACCCGTGAAATCACCCGATTTGAGGTGTTCTAGGATGACGTCATCATGATGTTCTTGAAGAACTTCATGTTTTGGCTTCAATCCTTCAAGAACAACTTGAATCTAACCGATTTCCACACAAATAAACAAAGATCTTTCATAGACCAAAACATGTTCACGGTGAAAAGGATTGAGAGAAGGTTTTCCAACTTTCTTTCAACTCTTTTACACTCAATGCACTCAAACCGATAGAATCGGATCTCGTTCTAACCTCTACTCGTTCTTAGTAATGCGTTGGCTCAAGATCTGGATCCTATCCATGAGGCCACCGATTTCGGGTTAATCAAGAACGACCGACTTGAACCGGTTAACTGGTTGAACATTGGGTGATTCCTGTTTGGTCAGTTTACCAGGGTCGAGACGGGGTTCTGTTGGTTGACACGTTGTCAAAGTGTCTCGATAAAACTACAAACAATCAAAACGACCAAGTGAAAGACGAACAGAATGACCAGCACGGAGTGCTATCTGACCGGACTACTGTCCGACCGGACAGCCATCCGAGCGACTGGCCGTCCGAACGGCTGACACTTTGGGTCCCACACTTAATCAACCTTATTTAAAGTTGAGTATTGAACGAATTGCTATCTGATCGGACTACCATCCGACCGGATTACTCTTTGGATCATGAGATACTTGACTTCAACACTTAATCGATTTTCAAACATGTTCAATGCGCTAAGGATGCCACCCGACCGGACTGCTGTCCGATCGAGTGACAACCTGTTGTGAACTTGTTCTCACTGAAGTGCCAACCTATCGGATTGCCGTCCGATCGAACAACCGTCCGATCGACCGACCTGAAGGGTAGAGATACTTCAATGTTTTCAAATGCTACAACAAAAATTCAAAAGTCAAACCATCATACACAAACACATCTTTCTCATAGAAAGAAACAATCCACTCGAATAGTCATCCGACCGAACTACCGTCCGACTGGATAACCATCCGAACGGATTATCGTCCGCACGACTGGCCGTCTGATCGGATTACCATCCGACCGAACTGCCATTCGACCCATCAGCACTTGCTTTCATTTTACGCATCACTTATCGTTATGCTATAGTTCTAATCAGGCTAACCTTACTCTCAAGCGCTCCGTTCAATCCATCAACCGCTGTGAGTATACTCAATCCCTTTTTGCTTTAAGCACTTTTGGGTGTTACATACGTTACTTATACGAAATCACATCAAACACACTACGCAATACTTTCAAAGCTAACTGTTACCGCATGTATTACATGACTTAATGAATGCTTGTTTGTTATGTTTACACATGGAATGCTGTCTACCTGCCTTAGCAACGATAGTACTATAGTTTGGACTCAGCACCCGTTCACACGGGGGTTGTTATGGACAATTATTTGCATGGATTACGGTGGTGATCATGTATTACGAACTGCCTTGGGCAATCAACCCGCAGTCATTGGTATCGATAGGTCCATGTCGATAATTAACATGCTTCGTTTTTTCTCTGTGTACGTGCTGGTTATGCGTAAACTATTTCGAACTCTATATGCTATTATCAAACTTGTATGCTCCCCTTATACTATGTGTATTGACTTTTATTTTAACGTATGTGACAAGTATTTAGGATGCTTATCTGCTAGGAAAGCGAGGCTATAATAAGTTTCTAGAGGCCAACAAATAGTTGTCTGTACTAATGTAATCAGGAGTCTCTAGAAGCAGATAAACAATTGGGCTATTTTGAAAATCTGAGTTGTCGGAATAGAACTATTTGCCTAGAATTTGTCTGTAATAATTTGTTTACCTTTTGAGACATGGTATGGGACATGTTACTTTAAATTGATTGGTAATGATAATTGTTATGGAAACTTCTGGACAATCTGTTTCGCTCAGTGCCGCGCCCCGATGATTCCGCCATCGGTTGGGGTGTGACAGATTGGTATCAGAGCCATAACTATAGGGAATTAGGCAAGACTCGACCTAGTCCGGGCCGATGTCTTAGAGACCTAGACTATAGTTAGGAACCAACAGACCGACTTGTGCATATCCAGTTGGGTTCATGTACAAGCCTATTACTCTCTATTCTCGCCTATACTACACTATCACTGCACTCGCACTTTCAAATAAAGACAAGCGAATAGGTCGAGATTAGGTGTGAAAGCCGCAAACTCTCCACAAAAATTTGCTTGATTAACCCGCATTTTACTTACCAACAGGGAGAATTATATCAAATCAGGAGTGAAATCCATATTTTGATGAATAATCTCCTCTATTTTATTAAAAGCTCAGGAACAAAGGTCGTTAAGTCAGGGGTGAAACCCGGACCTTGATAGCCATTTCTGACCTATTTAGTTTTACAAAACTCTCACCAAAGTCTCGACGGACTCTAACGACCTGAAGTCACGATATAACTAACGGAATGCGTGCCAAATGCCCAAGAATCAAGGCAGGAACCCGATCCTGAAGGTCAAAACGTGTACAAAAAGTCTTTGAGAATAGTCGTACCACTTTGGATAGTCAATGTCTAATAGCCGCAGACAGTCTACTTCTTGATTTTTATGTGTTCCGATTCTGAGCCCGCAACTGCTGACTCTGACGATTCGTTGATTTTGTGTGTTTTATGTGTATATACCTGTTTACGTATTTAAATTTTTGGAAGACTTATTCGATTTTTGCTCTCACTACGATCGACACACGACCCGCATTGCTCTTCTATCTCAAAACATTAACAAATCGTAACTACCATAAGGAAACGCTGTACGCTATGATGCTCGCTATACTATACACTTATACTATACTGATCGCTATGCTGAACGCGATCGCTATGTTCGAGCACTTGCAAACTTTGAATGATAGGTTTCTGTATTCTGACTGCTCCCATCTGTTTTAGGAGGATTACGTGCTTCTGTGTTCTGTGACCTACATGCCTATGTGCTTACGTGTTTATGTGCTTCTGTGTTTTTGTGAATCGGTGATTATGTGCTTACGTGATTATGTGATACGTGTTTCATGGTGTTTCTAAGCTTTAGTAAGTACTAGACGTGTGATGTGAGACTCGGTTATGACGTGTCTAAGACCTATGACAATGTCTATTGCAGACAATGTCAACTGGACCGTCATCAGGATCTCGTCACCCACTTTCTCGCCAAGAAAAGAGAGACATACGACTTGCTGCTATCATCGCTAAACAAGTAGCAAAAGCCGTGAGTGATGTCTACGAGAACGTCAGCAAATCATCTGAGGAGTCGAGAACCGAAGCTCCTAAAGCTACTCCCAAAGCTGCCTTCAGCTTTAAATAGTTCAAGGCTTGTGGGCCAAAGGAATTCACTGGCGAGGAAGGCCCTACAGCGTTGTTCCAATGGTTTGATTCCATTGAGGTAACTCTACGACAGAGCGGTTACCCTGACGATCTCCTCACTCTCAATGCTACCGACGTCTTCCAGTCCCGCGCACTAGACTGGTGGATGGTCGAGAGAAACAAACGAGGGAACGATGCATCCTACGATCTGTCGTGGGACGAACTCAAGGAGGTCATGCTAGAAGAATTCTGCCCTCCTCACGAACGCTAGAAGTTAGAAGATGAATTCTGGCACATAAAGCAAAAGGATGGCGAGAACGCTGCTCTAACTGCTCGATTCAAGGAGCTCAGTATCATCTGCCCGGATCAAGTAAAGACTTCTGACATGGCAATCAAGAAGTATATCCGAGCCCTGCCTGACTGTGTTGCAGATTTCGTGCAAGCGGCTAAGACTAAGACGATCGAGGAGACTTACTTACTGGCCGCTGAAATCAACGACAAGCGGGTCAAGGCTGGTGTCTGGGATAAAACTTCGAAGCACCTGCATCAAGCTACCACCCCCGCTCTAACTGCCGAAGCTGCCGCTGCTCAACCGTCAAAGTCCTCACGTCGAAAGAAGAAGAACAACAACAACAACTCCAGCAACAAGAACTGTGCTGTCACTACCACTGCTGCTCCTCTCCAGGCCGTACCGGCCCAGCAGCAGCACCATCACCGTCCAGCTCCAACTACTTATGCACCACCAGCAAAGCGTGCATACACAGGCCCCCACCCGGTTTGCCCAACATGCTCATATCATCAACCGGTGGGTCTTGCCTGTCGTTTCTGCGCTCACTGCAACATGTACGTCCACTTCACTGTCAACTGCCATACTGGTCCTCGTCAAGCCCCAGCTCAAGCCACTACTCATCAAGCTCTGCTCTCGGCTCCGCAAGGCCATCAAGCAGCTCAGGCACCCGCGGTCAACTCCCGAGTTTGCTTTGCATGTGGTGATCCCAACCACTTTGCGAACATGTGCCCGAACAGGGTCGTGAAGCAGGAGCCCCAGCAACACCAGCAGCAGCCGCACCAACAGCAACAGCCTCAGCAGTAGCAACAAGCCGCACGCGCCAGAACTTTCAACATCAACGTGCGCCAAGCCCAGGCAGACAACAACGTGGTCAATGGTACGTTCCTTGTGAATGGTATTTATGCATCATGTTTGTTTGATACTGGAGCCGATAATTGCTTTGTGTCGTTCTAATTCGAGAAGCTCCTTAGTCGTAAGCACTCTTATCTCTCCTCGACATTCGATGTTGAAGTCGCCACTGGAAGAACTGTCGCCGTAAATTCTGTCCTTCGTGATTGTACTCTTGAGCTCAACAATCACATCTTCCCGATCGACCTTATTCCGATGCAACTCGGAAGTTTTGACGTCATAGTAGGTCTGGACTTTCTTCGCGAAAACCATGCTGAAGTTGTGTGCTTTGATAAGATGATTCGATTCTCGCTCGCGAATGGTGATTTATTATGTGTCTACGGTGAAACTGCTTCGAAAGGTCTCAAACTCATGTCATGCTTCCAAGCTAGCAAGTATACCCACAAGGAAAATAGAGCTTTCTTGGCTAACATTGTAGTAGCGAAGAAGAAAAAGAAAAAGGAAGATAGAAGTAAAAGACGTTCTTGTGGTCCGTGAATTTCCTCAGGTGTTCCCTGATGATCTTCCTGGACTTCCGCCAAGTCGTGATATCGACTTCTGTATCGACCTCATTCCTGGAGCCAATCCTGTTGCCAAAGCTCCTTACCGACTTGCACCGTCCGAAATGCGTGAACTCTCAAACCAGCTTCAGGAATTACTTGAGAAAGGCTTCATTCGCCCGAGCACCTCTACTTGGGGCGCGCCAGTCCTCTTCGTCAAAAAGAAGGATGGGTCGTTCAGGATGTGCATCGACTATCGGGAATTGAATAGGCTAACCATCAAGAATCGCTATCCCCTGCCCCGCATCGACAGTTTATTTGATCAGCTGCAAGGCGCTATGTGTTTCTCGAAGATCGGCCTCCGTTCAGGCTATCACCAGCTACGCCTTCAAGAGGAGGATATACCCAAAACCGTTTTTCGCACTCGCTATGGCCACTACGAATTCATTGTTATGCCTTTTGGTTTAACCAACGCACCCGCGGTTTTCATGGATCTGATGAATCGCGTGTATAAACCATATCTTGACCGTTTTGTCATCGTATTCATTGACGATGTCTTGATCTATTCCAAATCAAAAGCTGAACACGCGCAACATCTACGTTTAGTTCTCGAACTACTCCAGGGGAATCGACTCTATGCCAAGTTCTCAAAGTGTGAATTCAGGTTGGAGGAGGTTCAGTTTCTGGGTCACATTGTCAATAGTCAAGGTATTCATGTCGATCCTGGGAAGATTGAAGCAGTTAAGAGTTGGATTATGTCACACCCCCAAAATACCACCTAGGGAATGTCCCTGTTAGGCGTGTGACGTACCAACAACGAGCCACTAATTACATTGAACCCATACATGTTTCGCAATAAGGTTCTCGATTATTAATAAAAATACTATCAACAAGTTTAAGTGAAAACCAAAGTGTTCAACGGAAGCAAAGTTAAACAAAGTTAAACAATTTCTAACCAATAAATAGTATCAAGAAATCAATAACATGGATCCCTCCAGTGGACCCATGACCACTCCAGCTACTCCAGACAGTAAGTTCCAGTGCAAGACATCTAACGGCCTACAAGCATGCAAACAAGTGTGTTAGACAATGCTGGTGAGTTCAAAGTTTTGTTGCCAAGTTTAGTTACTAGATACATGTGTAAAAACAGTTTAACAATTTGATTTGATGTTGTTATTAACTCGATTACCGAAATGGCTACAAGATGTGTTTGCCCAACCCCAATGTCTCTATCAAAACATTGGTCATGCTTTAAGGAAATTAGTTCACGCCCGTCCTCCCCGGTACGGTGTGAGGGTACCAAACCTAATAGCGCTATCAACTAATAACCTCGTTGCCTCCCCGGCAACTGTCGGTAGATGTAAGGGGTCTTATATGATAATACTGAGTAATAATAACAAACATCCCAATAAACAAGCGTTCCTCCCCGGAACGTTACCCGATATCCCTCCCCGGGATGCATGCTTGGAAAAAGAGCAGTGAACTCACCTTTGTTTTGCTCGGTTAGATTATTTACTTGATTAATCAGTTGAACAATCACGGCCTAAAAGGGTTACTGATAACAGTCAGTTTTTCATGCATTTTGCGTACAACTAATTAACGTATTCAAGGTTCACATCAAGCATATTCATCGCTCACATAACGCGCACATATAGTCCAATTCACAATAGTTTATTCATGCATCTTGGGCGCCAACCAAATGCCTAACACGTAATCACTTAAGCATGTTATACGCATGCATACATAATCTGCTAGTCCACCCTTCAATCCGGCTATTAACCATGTATGAATCAAATAATAAAGCATGTATATATATGTCACAATTATTAACACAACTAAACATTCACTGCCCAACAAATCATATCAGGCGCACTCAGTGCCTTGGCAGTCTTACTTAGCCCAACGTTGCTGGCCCAAGTCCAGTTATATTGCTCAATTGGCTCCGACCCAACTGGGTTGTGTGCGCAGGAAATCCCGTGCCCAGTACTGTTGTCGTGGCCCAGCTGTGAACCAGCTTGTTTGTGGCCCAGAACCAACAATTCAGGTTATATGTGTGTGTGTTCAGCAGTTTCACGTGGCCCAAACAAATAAACTCATCCAATACTTTCTAACAATCCATTACAAACATTAGCCCACACAACATGCACATAATCTATTAAGGTATTCGGTCCAAAAAAAAGAATCCCAATCATGCTTTCAATGTTCAAACAGTGTTCCAAAATCACTCAAATCATGCCATCTAAGGAGTAATCAATTCATGCAGCATTTACTCTTTTATTCCAGATTCATGTTCTAACTAATTCAAAACATACCATTCACGTTTATCAATTGTAGGATCGGTTTCGACCTGAATGAGTCGTTCGGAAGAGCTCTCGTACGTTTTAAAGGCGGAAACTAAGAAACGAACTTGAAAACAGCTTGAAATACACTTTAATCCTCTTTTACATTCAATTGACAAAGTTTACAGCAAGAGGAAATACCGGCAGCACTTCGGTATCAACTGACCTGACCGTTACAAATGAACTAGACAACAAGCTATTTATAGTGGATACCTAACCGTTTGAAACTTCTCAAACGGACACTAGTTCAAACGAAGACCTTCAAACGTCCAAGGCTTTCAAACGACAACTACCATTCAAACGGTTAACATACATATTATTACAATGTTCAAACGTAAACCTGCAAATGATTGGGCCTTCTTCAAATAGAATCTTCTCATTGGACCTTTAAAAGGAACTTTGTAATTGGACCTTCAACTAGAACCTTGTGATTGGATAAAGTAAACGGCCACACTATACTTTCAAATCCAATTTGTATTATGATGATGTCACAAGTATGATGTCATCATTAAACATGATGACATCATGCTTGATCAGATTCGCAACGAAACCCGAGACTCGATATTAAGACGAAGACGACAGATGATTGCACCAACAGACTCCCCCTCAGATGTTGACGAGTCTTAAGTGTCGAGTCTTCAACGACTTCAGTCTTTCTCACAGTGTAAGCATCCTCAACTCTTTCTCTTTTCTTTTCATCATCATCAGCAGACTCCTCACGAACAATCTCTACTCGGATGTCTTCAGACTCCCCCTTTCGATATGCTGGGATCGCAGTCTGGCTTGTTGAAATCACACAGTCTTCAGGTATCGGAACCTGGCACTCTATCTTCAGATAACCTGCACATTCTCTACCCAAAAATAAATTTTCTGATGATAACATGTAAAAATCTAATGAATCACTTGCAAACATTATACAATCAAAGAATGGTTTTACAATGTTAATCTTTGAAGAACCACTTGAAGATATATATCATTTTTATTTTCAAAACCAACACACTCTCCCAAACCATTTGTTCCTCATGTTTAGCACTCGGAATTTTGAACATCAACTTTTCAATACCAGTTGTCGAAAATCTTTTTGTATTTTTTCAAAAATTTATGCTAAAACACACTAAAAATCTTTTTGGAATTTTTAATGTAATGAAATGAAATGCAGAGAAAACAAAATATTTACAAATAATATTTTTGTGAGTTTGTGTAAGAGGATCATATCAGTTTTGTGACAAATCACTAACACCATTAAGCTTTAAACATACTCAGTTCTAAACAATTTACCTAGATTGTCAGTATATTGGTCCACTTTAAATTTTCACACAAATTTCAATCGATTCGTGATACGATATTATTGTTTTAGAAACTTAAACTTAATTGTGTATCACTCCACTCGAATATACTCCTGTATCTAGATCCCAATATTCAGTCTTACAGGTGAGTATACCACAGATGATATCTGTAAAGGGTTTATGTGCGAGGGCCGTGAGAGCTCAGGTCGATACTTCCGTATACGCAGAGAGATGACGGCTTCGACTTTTGGTGGGTCCCCTTTAGAGGATCTTTTGATTACAACAGCAGCGACTATCAATTTTATTGTTTCATCAGCTTGCTGAGGGCGATGCTATGTTTCAAGCATTTTGCGAAAAGCATTATCCGGGGACTAGGTCAGTACTTCCATACAGCAGAAGTCCCGGGATAATACCCCAGATATCACTGAGTATAAAGACCTAGTATCTCAGAATACGGAACCATTCAAACAAGATTTCGGGGGTTACCCATATATTCAAGAATAGTTACCCACGAATCAAGCAAGTTTGAATTAGGTTTATATCTCGTTTCAATTTACTAAATGTGCAAAAACCTACTGACACATCCGCAGTAAGATTGTTTATCACTTTTACACTTTCCAATTCTTTAGCATGTTGTGATAGTCCACTGATGTACTATCATTTCCTCTTTTTCACAACAAAACTCATTTTTGATTTTATCATGTTTTTGGCTTTTTCAAATTTTCTAATGTTTTTCGATTTTCTGAAATTTTCTACTCCCCCTAAAATGCAAACACATTAACGAAAATATGAAAACAAACTGTACAGAAACATGACAACCGATATCAAATCACCTCAAATCGCCATTCGCTTGGCATAAACAATCAGAACTCCCCTATCAACAAACTAATTTCCCATTTAGATTTCAAAACACTTAAGTTTGTTTTAATCAAAATGGTTTTTCCGGAAAATAAAGTTTGATTGATTTTATCACTTGTAGATTTATCAAACAAATGTTCGGGGATGTGGTTCATCATCTTGTCTTCCAACCAAAAGTAGGAAAATACAAGTACAACTTAATGTCCTTGATTTACCATATGCAATCAAATCATCTAACCACTTGTAATTATAACCAACAAACACAAACAAACCTCTTTACCGATTGTATGATTGACGTTACCGAATAAAATTCAAGAAACATGCCGATTCATGCTCCACGCTTACCAACCTGGGAGCTCCGGCAAGTCCTGAGACTTACTATTCATAATATGTACCATCCCAGTCACAAACCAGGGATGGTTCAACCTTTTCTTTCTTTGTTTTCTTCTCATAAAATTCTTTAACCCCTTTGACTTTTCGATCAATCATCTTTCCAAAGATATGTTTTACCTTGGGGTTAAAGGCCTTCTCAGCATCAAATTCCTGTTTATCATTATAAAATTGATTAGAAATTTCAACTTTACCAATTTTCTTTTTATAGTTTTCAGCCCGGAGTGATGGAAACTCCTCATCATTCGCAATCGGAACTGATTTTTCATTTTTTTTCTTCAGCTTCACATTTTGAAACAACTTGTGGCTCAACTGACTTTGTGGAATCAGTTTCATCGCCAGAAGATAGCTCCTCTGATTTTGACCCATCAGAATCATCGCTAGAGCTTTCACCAACCTTCTTAACAATCCATTTCTGGTTGTCAGATTTTGCTCTTTTCTTCTAAAACTTGTTTGAACTCTCACCAATTTCAAAAATAGAATTTTTAAACAGTTTGGTTCGATCAATTGGTGGTTCAAACTCAACCACTTGTTCTTTGAGTTTACGAGATACTCCCTGTTTTGATTGTATCGCCTTAGAACAATCTTTTGCAATATGTCCAATAGTGTTGCATCTGAAACAGGTTCTTGTATCTCTCTTCTGTTCTTCTTGCTTCTTCGCAAGGAACTCACTATTTGATTCCCTCCAGAAACTTGTCTTTTCTTCTTCATCAGTTGATGTGCCTGAAACAAATGACATTTTGGATTTAAAATCACGAACATATTTTTCATTTTTCTGTAGAAATAAAGCCTAAACCTTTCTTTTTGAAATTACCGTTATGGTTTGATTTCTTTTGGAAACCAGAACCGTAACCCTTTTTCTTGTTTAATTTTTGTTGTACTCTTGAGGTGTATTTTTTAGGTTTTTCATTAAGACATAAGTCTTTTATTCCAGAAATATTAATTTCTGTGAGTTTGAAAACCTTGTTTATCAATTCAGTTTTGACACCTCTTATTGGAAATTCCTCATCAGAATATAATTTGTTAGAATTATTCAAAGTGTAGGCAACTTTAAACAACCCATCATCCAAATTAGATTTTGATAGTAGGAATTCTTTGTCATAGACTATTTTTCCCTGTTTTTCTGTTTGACCCAGAGTGCTTGACTCAGACTTTGACTCTGACGCGGACTCCGACTTTGACTCCTCTATCTCATCGTTTTCTAACACATGATCCACGACTTTCTTCATTAATTGAGACTGTTGATCAGTGTCAGACGATGTAAACACAACATCAATACTATCTGGTAGATTGACTGACGACTCCGACTCCCACTGTAAATTTGTTGCCTTTTTGACTCTTTCATCATTTGGGTATCTTGGCAAATATCCATTTTCCAGCGGGGGTGGACATTTGTTATAACTGACACCTTGCTTCTTACCAGATGGCGTCTTTTCAGTGTCTTTTTTCTTGTCATTCGTCTTCTTGTCAGCATTCTTTTCATCAGCACCTTTTCCAGCTTCTTTCTCTTCAGTTACCTCATCATCTTCCCATACCTTCATACTTTCAACCGTCAGATAAATCCTGTCAATAACATAGGAAGTACATGAGTAACTTTTTAACAAACGATTAACTCTTTCAGTTTCAATTCTTTGCAGCTCAAGCTTTTGTTCCAAAGCAGCACATTTTTCAATGTAATTGTTTACAACTTTCTGCTTTGTCATGAAGGCTCCCTGAAGTGTCTTCATTGCTGTTGCGTGTTCTTCACTCGTTTGATTGTACTGATTCATCGTTTTGTTCAGCACATCATAAGACTCCTTCAGACTGTTCAAGTTGTAGATCAACGTGCTATTTTGCTTCTTCACAACTTCACAATTCTCACACTTCACTGGAATCTTTTTCGCATCAACTTCTTCCTCAACCTTGAATTTAGGCACTTCTTTCACCTTTTGTCTTCTCACCACCGGAACCTCTTCATCATCACTGCTCACTGGTGTCTTGATCTTTTTCTTCTTTTTCTTGGCTTTTTCATCTTCACTATCACTTTCAGCAAGCAGTTTCATATCTTCTTTATATTTTCTTGCCCAATATTCCGTATCATCATCACTATCATCTACAACCTTTGCCGTAAAAGCAGTGTAAGCTGTAGTTTGATCAGGAATATAATCATCCCAAGTGAAATTTGCCCAGCTAAAACCCTCTGGTAATCTCTCATCATCTTGATCAATTATCAAAGCACTACCATCCCTTCTTTTTCCATACAATCTATCACTATTACCCACACAAGCTCTTTTTTCAGAATCTTCAATCACATCTCTTCCATGTGCAGTTTGAGCTTGATGTTTATGTTGTTGAGATGATTGTTGACCAACTTGGTGATAGATGGCTTTACGATAGTAATCATTGTTGTTGTTGAACGGATTTTGAGCTCCACTTGCTTCACGGTTAGTGCACTCCCTCTTGAAGTGTCCTTTTTCCCTGCACCGAAAACAAGTGACTTTAGATTTGTCAAAACCTAAAGTAGAAACATTTGCATCACGAAGATCATCTCTCCCGGTGATTTGTTTGAATTCCTCAGCTCTCCGTAACACGCTAGCCAGACACCATTTTATGTCCATCAGCTTTATCTCTTCAGCATCTATCTGGTCGTAGTCTTCTTTGGTTAACATTGGATTGCCGATACGACCTGCAACAAAACAAGTATAAGATTCCAAAACCATTCCTAATAAAGACATTTGGTTTTTGGCAACTTCCTCAGAATAATCTTGATCATTTTCAAGATTTAACACAATGTTGCATTGTAATTTTCTCCCATTCTTAGTTGCAGAGATGTTTGGATCGAAAGATGGAAATGAAGTGAAACTGGTTTTGCTATTTGATCCAGATGAAGGACTTCCAGACGAATTCTTGGCACTGTAGGCAGTCTCAACTTTAGGAGATAGATTTGAAGATTTCTTTTCATTAACTCCTGCCTTATAATACAACCCGATGTCCTGTTCACCATCAAAATCTTTCATTCTGATAACTTTCCGTTGTTCCATTCCTTGAGCTTCTATCTTTTTAATGAACTTACTGAGCGTCAGATTGCTAAAACCCTTCTTGTTTCTGAGCATCATAAGGTATGTGCCCCAAGTCTCATAGGGCAACGCATCAGCAAGTTTCTCTATCAACTCATCAGTGCTCTTCTCAACACTCAACCTTTTCATGTTAGCAAGCAGATTACAATAACGTTCAATAATCTCTCGTGTACTTTCATTCTTTAATCCTCGAAACAAATCAAATTCTTTCTTTAGAAGCGATTTCTTGCTTTTAACCATCTCCTCACTTCCTCGAAACTTTGAACGTAATGCTTTCCAAATCGAATATGATGTTCCATTGTGTTGTAAAAGCACCATAATATCTTCTTTCACTGCTTGTTGAAGAAGACTTAGCATCATTTTCTCATCTTTATACTTCTTCCTAGCATCAGCAGTAAGATCTTTTATCGGAACAGGCTCTTCATCATCATTCAAAGGTCGAACATACTTTGTCTCGACGCATTCCCAAGCATCAAGATAGTTAGCTTGCACCCAATTCTCAAACCGACCTTCCCAACCTTTAAATTCTTCGATGTTCATTAGTTTGGGAGGCTTTTGCATCGTCCCTGTTTCGTTTTCGAGCATTGTGGTTTGAACAGCAGTGATTGGGGTACTGGGAGTAGCGAATGCGTTGTAGAAATCCTCGTCCATTTTTCTGAATTTTAAATGAGCTGTATCACCTTGTAAGAATACCTGACAAACAAACAAACAATCAGTTTAAAGATTTATCAATTAACATAATAAAACTGGTACTCGAACTATTGAATATTCGGTGCGGACTGAAAATCGACACAGTGTGCGGACAGCTAAGACCCGGATCAAATTCGAATGACCTGACCCAAGCAAACTTTGAATTAATTTTTGTGACCTTTTCCAATGACCTTGTTCACGAAGACACAACCTTGACCCTTTTAAATCACTTTTAGCAAGCTGAAACGAGACCTTATTTCCACGTGAACCGAAACTTGTAATATCAATGACCTGATGACCCTTTTACCAATATCAATGAAATATCACTTATCACATGCAACTTTTTGAAAAACACGGACTGAAATACCAATATCCTTTTTGAGTTGACAAAAATTTATAACTTGCATCACATGTTGACATATAGTGGGCTGACACTAAAACGTGATTGGGCCAAAACTTGTTTCATATGTCAATTAATAATGGCCGATAAAAGTAAATCTTAGAAAAACTCTTTGATAGGACCGGTATCTAAGAGGGCCTTCACTTAGTGAGCTTCAAATCGTCTGAACAAACTAAAAGCTGATTGGGCCTCACACTCCATCAAACTATCAAAAGATTGGGCCTCAAACAAAAATAGTAAACTATTTCGGTTTTTTTTATTAAACACATGGATTGCTCTTAAATCCTAGTGGCCGACAACCTTGACACCTAATAATTTCTCATTTGACCTATGAATAAAACAATCTTATTGAACCTTCAAAATGAGTGTGGCCGACAACATTAATTCCAACATGTTATCTGATTCTTGTTTCAAATGTTCAACATATTTCAAACGGTGAACAACTTTTATGTGATAACCTTTCAAACGGTGATCATATTTCAAACGATGTATTCAAACGGTGTGTCGGTTTCAAACTTTCAGACAATTTCAAGCGGTCAACTCAAACGGTGAACATGCTTCAAACGATAAATTCACTTTTCAAACGACAGGAAGCATTTTTTTCAAACGATAGGAAGTTGTTCAAACGATAGGAAGCCTTTTTTCAAACGACAGGGCAAGATTTCAAACGGACAGGTCAAGATTCGTTCAAACGGACACCAATTTTTAATCAGTTTTCACCACTTTTACTTCGGATTTTAAGCTGAGATTCTCAAGGATTTGTTAAACTACCATTACGCACACATTGTGTAAGTTTCATCCAATTTCAACTGTGAAAACTTGTAATTTTCGAAAAAGAAAGGTGTAGGAGTAGAAAATGCAGCTGAATTGAATAGAACTCTTCCTCCTGAGCTCTGATACCACTTGTAGGATCGGTTTCGACCTGAATGAGTCGTTCGGAAGAGCTCTCGTACGTTTCAGAGGCGGAAACTAAGAAACAAACTTGAAAACAGCCTGAAATACACTTTAATCCTCTTTTACATTCAATTGACAAAGTTTACAGCAAGAGGAAATACCGGCAGCACTTCGGTATCAACTGACCTGACCGTTACAAATGAACTAGACAACAAGCTATTTATAGTGGATACCTAACCGTTTGAAACTTCTCAAACGGACACTAGTTCAAACGAAGACCTTCAAACGTCCAAGACTTTCAAATGACAACTACCATTCAAACGGTTAACATACATATTATTACAATGTTCAAACGTAAACCTTCAAATGATTGGGCCTTCTTCAAATAGAATCTTCTCATTGGACCATTAAAAGGAACTTTGTAATTGGACCTTCAACTAGAACCTTGTGATTGGATAAAGTAAACGGCCACACTATACTTTCAAATCCAATTTGTATTATGATGATGTCACAAGTATGATGTCATCATTAAACATGATGACATCATGCTTAATCAGATTCGCAACGAAACCCGAGACTCGATATTAAGACGAAGACGACAGATGACTGCACCAACATCAATTTCATCACATAATATTTGTAACCCAATTATCATGTATCAATCCACCAAACAAATACCCATTCTATGAATTTATAGCCTATCGAAATAGCAGGCTATCAACTAAATTTTATCATAACCAATTACATCTAACCAGTAATTCGATTAACATCACAAACAATCATAAACAAGTTCGATTAACACATCTAACCAGTAACAACATCATAAACAAGTTCGATTAACACACTAATTCGATTAATTCAGTTAACTCGTATCAAGTCACAAGCTATCATAACTACCAACAAATCATTCACACATGCATGAAAATTAAGCAAACATGAACTGAACTTACTAACCAGAAGTCTTGATTGATCAAGATGATATTGCGAATGGGGAGGGGGGTTCTCCAATTGCCGCACGTATGATTGGGGAATAGGGTTTGATTCTTGTTTTAAAGTTTAATCTCTTCAAGTAATATGATATTACGTTCCCCTCAAGTCATATGATATTACGTACACATATACCCTGAGAGTTTGGGGCGGTTCCTACTACAACCGAGATGGGCTCAATCCCATCCCTTTTGGGCCATTGCACAATATGAAGATTTTTAAGTAATTATATTAGTGAAACCTGTGGATTTATCATCACGTTGGGCCAAATTCATATGAGCCCAAAACACTCAAAAGCAAGTTGGGCTCGGGTAGATGGACTCAATAAGTAGCCCACTTCATGTGTGGCCCAAGATTTACGGAGTCGACTTACGGTACTTAACCGAGTCATTCTATGTTAGATTAACGGAGTTATCACAGAACAAAACATTAGAGCGAGATAACGAGAAGTAAATATCGTACGATAGAACGTAACTGACCTTAAAATTCGGGTTGTCACATTATCCCCAACTTAAAAGAAATTTCGTCCCGAAATTTGACAAGTCAGCACAGTGAGGTGAGGTGATAATCAAGATTGTTGCGGATTTTGCTCAGGTATCACATCATCCCCAACTTGAAGAGGAATTTCGTCCCGAAATTTGCCAACTTTACCAGATTTAGACTTGTCTTTTGGGAAGAGTTGAAGGTATTTAAGCTTCATCTGATCCTCACGCTCCCACATGAACTGCGGTCCACGTCTTGAGTTCCAACGAACTCTAACAATCGGAATACGACTATGTTTACGCACCTTGACCTCACGGTCCATGATTTCAATAGGTTCCTCAACAAACTGTAACTTGTCGTCAATCTTTAGCTCTTGAAATGGCACAACCAGCGTCTCATCAGACAGACACTTATTCAACTGCGAAACGTGAAAGACATCGTGAACGTTACCCAACTCAGCAGGTAACTCAAGCTTGTAAGCGACTTTACCGATCCGCTCCAGAATTCTAAAAGGTCTGACGTAACGCGGATTAAGCTTCTCACGTTTCCCGAAGTGTACAACACCCTTCCACGACGACACTTTCAACATAACACGGTCATTAACTTCGAACTCCAAGGGCTTTCTACGCTTGTCGGCGTAGCTCTTCTGACGATCACGTGCTGCTGCCATACGGTTTCTGATCTGAGCAATCATTTCTGAAGTTTCAAGTACAAGCTCAGGACCTGTGATCTGACTGTCACCCACTTCAGCCCAACAGAGAGGAGAACGACATTTCTGCCCGTACAATGCTTCGAACGGAGCTGCCTGAATACTAGTGTGGTAGCTGTTGTTGTAGGAGAACTCTACCAACGGCAAATGTTTCTCCCACCCTTTCCCAAAATCAATCACACATGCTCGCAGCATGTCTTCAAGTGTCTGAATGGTGCGCTCACTCTGACCATCCGTCTGCGGGTGATAAGCAGTACTCATATCGAGTTGTGAACCGAACGATTTATGCATTGACTGCCACAATTCAGAAGTGAAACGTGGATCTCGATCCGAGATGATAGAAGTTGGCACCCCGTGCCTAGAAACTACCTCCTTAAGATAAACTGCTGCAAGCTGTGAAAACTTATTTGTTTCCTTGATTGCCAGAAAATGCGCTGACTTCGTGAGACGGTCAACAATCACCCAAATAGTATCGTTTCCAGCCTGAGTCCTCGGTAACCCTGTAACGAAATCCATGGCGATCTGCTCCCACTTCCACGTGGGTATCTCTGGCTGCTGAAGTAGACCCGAGGGCTTCTGATGCTCTGCTTTGACTTTAGCACAAGTCAAGCATTTACTCACGTATGTGGCGATGATAGCTTTCATATTAGGACACCAATACAAAACTTTAAGATCCTGATACATCTTATCCGATCCCGGATGAATAGAGTATCGTGACTTGTGCGCTTCATCCATCACAAGTTCTCTGAGATCACCAAACAGAGGAATCCATACTCTTTCCATAATATAATAGATGCCATCAGATCTCTGCTCGAGCTACTTTATCATACCTCGCAAACCCTCAGCTTCAATGTTTTCTTCCTTTAATGCCTCAGTCTGAGCCGTACGAATCTTATCAGGAAGGTTCGAATGAATAGTGAGTTGCAATGCGCGAACCCGTTTAGGCTTCGTCTCCTTTCGGCTAAGTGCATCAGCTACAACATTAGCCTTACCCGGATGATAGTTGATGGCACACTCATAATCATTCAAAAGCTCTATCCAATGACGTTGTCGCATATTCAATTCCTTTTGGTCGAAGATATGCTGGAGACTCCTGTGATCGGTGTAGATAGTGCATTTGGTACCGTACAGATAATGCCTCCAAATCTTCAACGCGAAAACCACAGCTCCTAACTCCAAGTTGTGAGTCGTATAATTCTTCTCGTGTACCTTCAACTGTCGAGAAGCCTATGCTATCACCTTGTCACGCTGCATCAATACGCAACCGAGACCCTGAATCGATGCATTACAATAGACCACAAAATCCTCGGTACCCTCAGGTAAAGATAAAATCGGCGCGCTGCATAGTTTTTGCTTCAGAAGCTGGAAAACATCCTACTGCTTCGATCCCCAAGAATAAACTACATTCTTCTGTGTCAAGGAGGTGAGAGGTTGAGCAATTTTTGAGAAATCCTGAACAAACCAACGATAGTACCCTGCAAGACCGAGAAATTGTCGCACCTCCGAAGGATTCTTCAGTGCCGCCCAATTCCTAATAGCATCGATCTTAGCAGGATCCACGTGTATCCCCTTTTCGTTAACAATATGCCCAAGAAAGTGTACTTCTCGAATCCAGAAATCACACTTAGAAAACTTCGCGTAAAGCTGCTCCTTCCTCAGGAGCTCCAAGATAAGGCGTAGATATCGCTTGTGGTCCTCCTTGCTCTTGGAGTAGATCAAGATGTCGTCGATGAAAACAATAACAAAGTCGTCGAGGTACGGTTTACACACGCGGTTCATGAGATCCATGAAGACCGCTGGCGCGTTAGTCATCCCAAACGGCATAACCAAAAACTCGTAGTGACCATACCGCATTCGAATGGCCATTTTGGGTACATCCTCCTCGCGGACTCGTACCTGGTGATAACCCGACCTTAAGTCGATTTTGGAATAAAAACTTGACCCTTGCAGCTGGTCAAACTGGTCGTCGATACGTGGTAAAGGATAACGGTTCTTGACCGTCACCTTGTTGAGCTCGCGATAATCTATACACATCCGAAAGGACCCATCCTTCTTCTTCACAAACAGTACTGGGGCTCCCCAAGGCGAAGAGCTAGGTCGGATAAAGCCCCTATCCAACAGCTCTTGGAGTTGATTCGACAACTCCTGCAACTCTCCTGGCGCAAGACGATAAGGAGCACGAGCAATCGGGGCTGCTCCTAGCATAAGGTCGATCTGAAGTTCCACCTGACGATGTGGAGGTAAACCAGGGAGTTCTTCAGGAAACACATCAAGAAACTCACGAACAACCGGAAGGTCCTCGATCCTTCTCTCCTCAGACTGCGAGTTAGTAACAAGAGTTAGAATAGCAGGGTAGCCCTTACGTAAACACTTCTGAGCCTTCATTGCTGAGATAATACCAACCATTGCATCACTATGATAACCCTGAACCGATTAAGATTCTCCGCTAGGGAGAGGAATACGCACGATCTTCTCCTTGCAGAGTATTTCCGCCTAGTGCTTGGACAACCAATCCATGCCAACGACCACATCAAAACTTCCAAGAGTAACAAGGAGCAGGTCAATATCGAACACTTGACCCATGAGATCGATTTTACAACCAAACAGAACATGAGAAGCCTCTATTGATTTACCATCAGCTAATTCTACTATATGCTTATTAACAAGAGGTGTGGGAGTCAACCCTAACTGACGACTGGACTCCAAGGACACATAACTCCAATCGGCACTAGAGTCGAATAAAACAGAAGCAAATAAGTCATTTATCGAAAACGTACCAGTCACTACGTTGCCATCATTCCTGGCCTCACCAGCTCCAATAGTGAACACCCTCCCGTGTGCACCATTTCCCCCAATGCCCCCATTGTTGTTGTTCCTGTTGTTACTGTTCCCAGCATTGTTGTTGTTATTAGCATTCTAATTTAGCTGAGGGCAATCCCGCTTGATGTGGCCCTCATCCCCGCACTGGAAACACCCTTTCTTAAAACCCTGATTCTGCTGAGGTTGCTGCCTTTGTTGTCGCTGGTGCTGCTGATTCTGCTGTTGCTGCTGTTTTGGCTATGGGGCTCTACAGTCTTTGGCCTCATGGCCCACCTTCTCGCATCTACGACAAGTCCGGACACACTGTCGATAGTGATGATAGCCACACTTGATGCACTATGGCTTCTTTCCAACATAAGAACCCTAATTCTGATTGCTGCCCTGGCCTTGATTAACTGAAGAAGACTGACTGAAACTGCGGTTGTGGTTGTTATCAGACCTTTTCTGAGATTGACTTGCATTAGTTTCTTTGTTTGTATCTTTCCACTTGCGCTTGTTATCACTGGCAGGTGTGGTAGCTGTAGCAGTCGAGGTAGTAGCAGAAACACGTGGCGGCAAGTTGCCACGTTCGACCTCTTGGTCAGTAATCTTATGTGCCAAACGGGCGATATGGGGCAAATTTTCTAGGTTTGCAGCAGTAA
The DNA here is from genome assembly GCF_002127325.2 of Helianthus annuus. Lineage (NCBI taxonomy): Eukaryota > Viridiplantae > Streptophyta > Magnoliopsida > Asterales > Asteraceae > Helianthus > Helianthus annuus. Next base: position 73,026,792 of record NC_035449.2, read on the forward strand.
CGTGCCCCTTAACAGCTGGTGCTAAGCCCTTGAGATACAACTCGATTCGTCGGTATTGGGGTCGAGACAGGTTAGGGCACAACGTTGCTAAATCATTAGACCTCCTAGTGTATGCTTCGATCTCAGATCCCTCCATTTCCAGATTGTAGTACTCGTTCTCCAGTTTCTAAACCTCATCTTGAGGACAATACTCCTTTCTCATCAACTCCTTAAAGTCATCCCAAGTGGTGGCATTTGCCATTTCGATACCCAGCATCTGAACCTGGGTATTCCACCATGTCGGGGCACCATCCTCGAGTGTGCCTGTAGCATACTTCACTCTGTCCCCAGCCGGACAGTTACACATCGCAAATACCGCTTCTGCCTTCTCAAACCATCGTAGGAGTCCCACAGCCCCTTCGGTCCCACAGAAGGTCTGTGGCTTACAATCCATGAACATCTTGAACGTACAAGCAGGTGGAGCAGGTAGATTGTTTTGATTCGCAGATTGACCTAAAACGAAAGAACGTACAATGCACAGGTAAGATTCGAGTATACGTCACAAGGATAGAAAGTAATTGGCACATATCGTACCAGCCTGGTAAGCTGCAAGGGCTTCAGCTACACGAGTGTTGATCAAATTGGTCAATTCGGCCTACGTCATAGCAATGTGGCCACGTCCGCCACCTCGGCCTCCTCCACGTCCACTCATGATTCTATATAAGAGAAAGGAACAATCTTAAGGGTTGAAATGAGGTAAAAGTTAAGTATCACGTTAAAATCTACAACTATCAAGTTTACACACAATAGGGCAGAATCCTTCTCACGCTCGTTAAGCCTCACAGGGACTTACATTCACCTCACGTTATTATTACGTGTGCACCCATAATAATAAGGCAATTTGCATGCCTGTCTCCGTGCCTCTTAACTTGCGCTCAAAGTTTCCCCCGCACTCAAATAGCAAAGTAGTGGGGACTACAGGATTATAATTCACCAAAAGTCAAAGAGTAGTGTTACACTATCAAATCACCATAGTATCTAATATATTGTTTCATGCAAGCTGTGAGTGTGATTACTAAGCAAGTGATACACAAAGTAAACAGAAGACGAACCTTGCAATCTGGAGCTGAGTGTCATAGTCGATTTTCGAAGTTGTTCGGTTATAGTCTGGTTTTATAAAAACGTTTTTTAAACCAAGTTCACTATAACCAGTGGCTCTGATACCAAACTGTCACACCCCCAAAATACCACCTAGGGAATGTCCCTGTTAGGCGTGTGACGTACCAACAACGAGCCACTAACTACATTGAACCCATACATGTTTCGCAATAAGGTTCTCGATTATTAATAAAAATACCATCAACAAGTTTAAGTGAAAACCAAAGTGTTCAGCGGAAGCAAAGTTAAACAAAGTTAAACAGTTTCAAACCAATAAATAGTATCAAGAAATCAATAACATGGATCCCTCCAGTCGACCCATGACCACTCCAGCTACTCCAGACAGCAAGTTCCAGTGCAAGACATCTAACGGCCTACAAGCATGCAAACAAGTGTGTCAGACAACGCTGGTGAGTTCAAAGTTTTGTTACCGAGTTTAGTTACCAGATACATGTGTAAAAACAGTTTAACAATTTGATTTGATGTTGTTATTAACTCGATTACCGAAATGGCTACAAGATGTATTTGCCCAACCCCAATGTCTCTATCAAAACATTGGTCATGCTTTAAGGAAATTAGTTCACGCCCGTCCTCCCCGGTACGGTGTGAGGGTGCCAAACCTAATAGCGCTATCAACTAATAACCTCGTTGCCTCCCCGGCAACTGTCGGTAGATGTAAGGGGTCTTATATGATAGATACTGAGTAATAATAACAAACATCCCAATAAACTAGCGTTCCTCCCCGGAACGTTACCCGATATCCCTCCCCGGGATGCATGCTTGGAAAAAGAGCAGTGAACTCACCTTTGTTTTGCTCGGTTAGATTATTTACTTGATTAATCAGTTGAATAATCACGGCCTAAAAGGGTTACTGATAACAATTAGTTTTTCATGCATTTTGCGTACAACTAATTAACGTATTCAAGGTTCACATCAAGCATATTCATCGCTCACATAACGCGCACATATAGTCCAATTCACAACAGTTTATTCATGCATCTCGGGCGCCAACCAAATGCCTAACACGTAATCACTTAAGCATGTTATACGCATGCATACATAATCTGCTAGTCCACCCTTCAATCCGGCTATTAACCATGTATGAATAAAATAATAAAGCATGTATATATGTGTCAAAATTATTAACACAACTAAACATTCATTGCCCAACAAATCATATCAGGCGCACTCACTGCCTTGGCAGTCTTACTTGGCCCAAAGTTGCTGGCCCAAGTCCAGTTATATTGCTCAATTGGCTCCGACCCAACTGGGTTGTGTGCGCAGGAAATCCCATGGCCCAGTACTGTTGTCGTGGCCCAGCTGTGAACCAGATTGTTTGTGGCCCAGAACCAACAATTCAGGTTATATATGTGTGTGTTCAGCAGTTTCACGTGGCCCAAACAAATAAACTCATCCAATACTTTCTAACAATCCATTACAAACATCAGCCCACACAACATGCACGTAATCTATTAAGGTATTTGGTCCAAAAAAAAAAAAGAATCCCAATCATGCTTTCAATGTTCAAACAGTGTTCCAAAATCACTCAAATCATGCCATCTAAGGAGTAATCAATTCATGCAACATTTACACTTTTATTCTAGATTCATGTTCTAACTAATTCAAAACATACCATTCACGTTTATCATTTTCATCACATAATATTTGTAACCCAATTATCATGTATCAATCCACCAAACAAATACCCATTCAATGAATTTACAGCCTATCGAAATAGCAGGCTATCAACTAAATTTTATCATAACCAATTACATCTAACCAGTAATTCGATTAACATCATAAACAATCATAAACAAGTTCGATTAACACATCTAACCAGTAACAACATCATAAACAAGTTCGATTAACACACTAATTCGATTAATTCAGTTAACTCGTATCAAGTCACAAGCAAACATAAACTATCAATAAATCATTCACACATGCATGAAAATTAAGCAAACATGAACTGAACTTACTAACCAGATGTCTTGATTGATCAAGATGATATTGCGAATGAGGGGGGGGGGGGGTTCTCCAATTGCCGCACGTATGATTGGGGAATAGGGTTTAAAGTTTAATCTCTTCAAGTAATATGATATTACGTTCCCCTCAAGTCATATGATATTGTTGATGCATGGAATGTCTGTTGACTTCGTCTACATTAAGTCTTAGGTCAAGATAGGTCAACATAGGTTCTTGAAAGTCAAATTTAGGTTATATGTTGTTAGGTTCGCTTATGTGTACATTGTTTAGAAATAGGTCCGCTCATAGGGTTTTAGATATAGGTTCGCATTTAGGGTATCAGGTAGGTCCGCTTTTGTGTCAGCCTGGTAGGTCCGCTCATATGGCAGTCCATATGAGCGAACCACAACACAATATAAATACCTGATCAGTTCATTTGTGTATGTACGTTGGAGCGGATCTAGAATATTGCTTGTGTAATCGAACTTTGTCAAAATTGTATCAGAAAGCAATAAAAGAGAAGGAATTGAATAGGAAAAGCTGTGTAACTTCATTTACGTTGATTCCGCCTTCGTACGTGAAGATGAACGTTCTCAACTAACTGTTTAGGGTCGGAACACGGTCCAACAGATATTACGTACACATATACCCTGAGAGTTTGGGGCGGTTCCTACTACAACCGAGATGGGTTCAAGCCCATCCCTTTTGGGCCATCGCACAACATGAAGATTTTTAAGTAATTATATTAGTGAAACTTGTGGACTTATCATCACGTTGGGCCGAATTCATATGAGCCCAAAACACTCAAAAGCAAGTTGGGCTCAGGTAGATGGACTCAATAAGTAGCCCACTTCATGTGTGGCCCAAGATTTATGGAGTCGACTTACGGTACTTAACCGAGTCATTCTACGTTTGATTAACGGAGTTATCACAGAACAAAACATTCGAGCGAGATAACGAGAAGTAAATATCGTACGATAGAACGTAACTGACCTTAAAAGTTCGGGTTATCACATATTACACCTAAGAACCCATCTGAAGTCCGTTCTTTTCTCGGACTAGCGGGCTATTATCGACGATTTATCGAAGGATTCTCTAAGATCGCTGTGCCACTTACGCTCTTACGCATAAAGACAAGCCTATTGTTTGGGGAACCGAACAAGAGTCTGCTTTCCAAACCCTCAAGCATATGATCTGCAACGCTCCTGTTCTCACATTGCCCGATGGAAACGACGGTTTCATTGTCTATTGTGATGCTTCCAACCTTGGTCTTGGTTGTGTCCTCATGCAACGGGACAAGGTTATAGCTTACGCGTCTCGACAGCTCAAAATCCACGAGAAGAACTATACAACCCATGATCTCGAGCTAGGCGCGGTTGTTTTTGCGTTAAAGATTTGGTGACACTACCTATATGGTACCAAGTGTACGATCTTCACCGATCATAGGAGCCTACAACATATCTTTGATCAGAAAGAACTTAATATGCATCAACGCCGATGGGTAGAACTTCTCAACGCTTACGACTGTGAGATTCGTTATCACCCAGGCAAAGCAAATGTCGTTGCCGACGCTCTCAGCAGACGGAGTTATTTGCTCAGCATTCGTGATCAAGCCCAATACGATCTCAAAACCCTCATTCGCGAAGCCCAACATGCATGTTTTAATGAGCACACTCTGAAGAAGGAACGAATCTATCACAATGGAGCTCAACTGGTGAATAAATCGAATGGGATTTTCCACTTCCTGGACCGAATTTGGGTCCCTAAGCAGACCAATTTGCGACAGATTCTGATGGACGAACCCCACAAATCCCGGTATTCTATTCATCCCGGTGCCGACAAAATGTACCAGGACCTTCGTTACAAGTACTGGTGGCCGGGTATGAAAAGGGATATTGCTCTCTACGTTGGGAAGTGCCTGACATGTGCAAGGGTTAATGCTGAACATCAAAGGCCCTCTGGCTTGCTCGAGCAACCCCCAATCCCCATGTGGAAGTGGGAGAGTATAACTATGGACTTCATAACAAAGCTTCCGCACACGTCATCAGGTCACGACAGCATTTGGGTTGTTTTTGATCGTTTAACCAAATCAGCCCACTTTTTGCCAATACGGGAAGACTACAAGGTAGAACGATTAGCCCGAATCTACACCGACGAGATCATCTGTAATCACGGGACGCCTCGCGACATCATCTCTGACCGTGATGCTCGGTTTACCTCGCGACTGTGGGAAACGTTTCAAGCTGCTCTCGGTACTACGCTTAATCTGAGTACCGCATTCCATCCTCAAACCGACGGTCAGACTGAAAGGACGATTCGTACTCTTGAAGACATGCTCCGTTCGTGTGTTACCTATCGTTAGTTGAATTCTTGTATAACAACGGCTATCATACCAGCATCCAAATGGCACAATTCGAGGCTTTATGTGGAAGAAGATGTCGATCGCCTATTGTATGGCACGAGATCGGTCACTCGCAATTAACCAGTCCTGAGCTATTGCAAGAAACGACTGACAAAGTCCTCCAAATCCGAGACAACTTGTTGAAAGCTTGTCACACCCCTATTTTCCACGTGTCACCGGTGGGCCCGGTGGGGAGTATCGTGACGTAGTTGATATTGTCATAGTCAAACAACACAAATTTAAAATGCACAGCGGAAGCAAAAAGATAGATTTATTTCAACCGAATAAATATTGTAATATTTAAGTATCATAATGTAGTTGAAACAGATCCACAGGCGGATCAAAATAAAGAGGAAACATAGTTCAACAGAATTTGGCATCTAAGCTTGCGAGACTTCTATTTGATGCTAGGAGAGGCCAGCCTATTACGCGTAGTACCTGCACTTAATCTTTTTGGGAAAATACGTCAGTTTACACCGGTAAATACAATTTAACTGACTCATTTTGAAAAGGTTAAAAATTGATTTGAATGCACATGGCACAAAAAGATTTTTATAACTTGGGATAATTATTTGAATATAATACTTGTAAAGAATTACATGTTTATTTTGCGTCCAGTAGCCCGGTTCATGCCGGGGTAAAGATTAATAGACACACCACATAGTATAGTCCCGCGGCGGGAAACCAGCGGTTATACCTTGATAAATGTAAATGCACTGACGGGTGTACGCCTACACCCGTGTGCTAAGGTCGTGGCCATTCTTTGAACGATGCCAAGGATATCCGGGACATGGTCATTAAACTCCCAAAGGCATTGAATAAACAAAACAAATTTTTAAACGGGTCATCTTGATAATACTTGACCACTAATCGAATAAGGTCAAATGCCCGACCAAGCGGTATTTTATATACCGTACCCCAAGCCCGTATAGGGAAAATAAGTTAAAAGTATTTACCTGAGCAAGTAAAATCACAGTAAGCAAGTGCAAATATCTTTTACTGGATCTCCTATTCTGGAACGAAGGTTTATAATAACCTATTAGAATCCTAACGGGTCTTTAATTTAGCCTAAGCTTAGACCGGTTAGTTTTAAAGAAAGAGTACGGTTCAATCGCATGGAAGGCGAAGACCGGTTTTGAATGTGGTTTTGACCCGACAAGTTTGCACGCTTGTTTAATATGGGTAACATAATCACATTCTGGATTTTGAGAAAAAAAGGATATGGTTTGACCCGTTTCGGCTAAAATGTGTAAACTAGTTACATAAGTCGATCCGAACGCGAAAGTGCGTAACAGGTAACCATATGAATGATATACAAGTTCCCTGAGTTAATATGCACTAAATATGTTGTGATATCAGTAAGATATCTCCTATTATGCCCAAAATGATTTTAAACACAAACTATGCCTCATAAGGGCATTTTGGTCATTTTAAAGGGTATAAAAGAGTTAAATTAGTAATCTGAGTTACAGGTCTGATTTATTTAGTAAATATACTTAATTTAATAAGTTATAACAGTAGGGTATCATATATATGGGAAATTTATTAGTTATAACCATATTATGCACCGTAGGGGCATTTTGGTAATTTCACATAAGCCTAAAAAGTCAAAACTGGAAACCTGAGTTTAAAACTTTTGTTTACTGTTATAATATAAAAATTTACTGAATATATTAGTAGGTATCAACCCTTATATATATAAACTAGTTTTTATACATACTATGTCGTAAAAATGCCTAAAAAGGCGATTTGGAGCCATTTTCGGGTTTTGAAAGAAAAACTGATATTTTTAATATTCCAGAAGGCTCAAAATAATTTATTTATCATAAAAAATCAGTAGAAAAAGGTTTGAGATCAAAAGGATTTATAAAACTCATTTTATAGCCTAAAAGGGCAAAACCGGCAATAACCGAAATAAGCTTAAAACTCTAAGTTATGCTCAGCCTAAAAATAAATAAAAATCTCCAAAAATCCCAAAATATTATTTTATATCAGTAGGTAATAAGTTTTTTATAAAAATTTGAGTTTAGATAGGCTATATGCTAATTATGCCAATTAATTACTAAGAATGCTTCTAATTACGCTAATGAGCATAACTCTAAATCTAGACCTCTAACTGATGTAAAATTTTAAGTACAAGTTTATATATCAGTAACTAAGATGTCTACTCTTTTACATTTTTCAAAAATCACATTTTAAGGTCATTTGGGCATAATGGTCAACATATAAGCGATTAACGGAAACATGCATAAGAATTAGATATCTAATGAACCAAGTTGTATAATCACAGAGGGTTATACTAACATGTAAATAGGTTCAAAAGAAGCTCTAAGGCAATCCTAAACTTGGCTTAAACGGGTCAGAACTGAAAGTCAAAGCATAAGTCAAACTATGCGACTTTCGGTTCCAAACCGAGCCTAAGCTGAAAATTGCCGAGTTGAACATGTTTAGACATGTTCTTATATTAATTACCAAGTTATTTTAATGACAAAACAGGTTGCATGAATCCTACATTGCTAATTATGTATTAATTTGGAATTAAGCATTCTGTTGACTTTTTAAGGTAAGCTTTGACCCGACAATTGACATAGTTAGAGTGGGAATCTGAGAATACCCTTTTAAGGGTTTATTGCCCACATAATTACCTACTTATAGGTATTTTTAATTCGAGATTTGACTGGATAATTTTAGCTTAATCTCGAAGTCAAACCTTAATTACAATGGTTTGACTTTTAGCTAATTACTAAGCTAAACTGAACTAAGAATGATTAGGAACACTTACAATGGTCCTAAATATGATTAGGGACTTAAGAGAAACTTGATTACTGTCCAGAGAAGCTCCAGAGATGCTTGAAGTTGAGTTTGAATAAGCAAGTCTCAAAGTTCACAACTTCTTCTTCTTATATAGTACACCAAATGTCACAAGATCTTGCCAAGTAACTCTACCAATGTTGTGAGATGATCCCAGGTGCCCCTATGTGGCTATATACTGCCTATCAAGCCCCTGAATTCGAATACCACACTAATAAGGCGGTGGAACTGGCTGAACAGGCAGCTGCCCAAAACTTGCTGCCAGCGACAGGCTTACGGACCGTAAGCCAAATCCCTTGCGGTCCGTATCCACCCCTTGCGGACCGTAAGCCTATACGGATACGGTCTGTAACCGACCCTGGTCTGATGCGCCCAGGTATGCTCCTTGCGGACCGTATGCTTAACTGGTTGCGGTCCGTAACCGATCCTTGCGGACCGTAAGCTTTATGCCATACGGTCCGTAACCGATGGTCTGAGGACAAAAACTTTGTAAACTTTAAGCTTTGACCATGCACTTCTTTTTAATCCGAATTTCATGCAATGCTTTTCAGTTGTGGGACCAAATACTCAGACCTTGCATGCTTTGCATGCACTTACACCCCTTTGGCACCTTGTGGCAAGTCTTGTAGTGACGGAAATCTTAAGAACATTTGTTTGGACATGCATCAATTTAAATTCAATTCTCTTAACCAAGAATCAAATTTCCTGATTGTAGCAGTGACATTTTAAGAATCCAATTTCCATATAAAAATGGAAATTTTATTTATTTAGAAACAACCGGCTAAATATATGTTCGATGTTTATCATAATGATTTAAGGTCTTGGGATTTATCACTTGGGTCGCTCAGAGTTATTTTAATAACATGACGCCCTTTTCAAATCCTACCATACATCCTTTATTTTATCCGGGTTCCTGACACGTTTGTCTTACGTGACATGTGTCTTTATTTTATTGGGTATGATTTTACGAGGTGTTACAAAGCTCGAAGTCGACAGAAAAGTTACGCCGATAGACGACGCAAGCCCCTTGAATTTGACGTTGGCGACTACGTACTCCTAAAGGTATCACCTTGGAAGGGTGTGGTTAGATTCGCAAGAAAGGGAAACTTGCGCCTCGATATGTTGGACCTTTTAAGATTCTGGAAAGGATCGGAAAAGTCGCCTACAGACTCGAACCACCTGAGGAACTCAGTAATGTCCACCCGACTTTCCATGTGTCAAACCTCTGAAAGTGCCTCGCTGAGCATGATTTAACAGTGCATCTCGATGACCTCCAAATAAACGAAACACTACACTTCGTGGAGAAGCCTGTCGAAATCATGGATTGCCAAACCAAGCAGCTCAGACACTCACGCATTCCTATTGTGAAAGTCCGATGGGAAGGCAAACGAGGCGCAGAGTTCACTTGGGAACTCGAAAGCGACATGAAGACAAAGTACCCACAGTTGTTCGTTACGGCTTCGGCCTAATTTCGGGATGAAATTCCCTCAACTAGGGGAGGCTGTAACACCCCAGTGTTTCAAAAGTCAAAGTCAAAGTCAAGATTGAAGTCAAAGGAGGAAAAGATTGCTAATTGCAATCTGTCTCTCCTTGCTCAATTCCTGTTTTGACTTTTTTGACTGTAGATAGTCTATTTCATGTTTGCGTTAGTTGTATTATGTGGAGTAATTAAGTATAATCGCAGTAATCGAGGTACGTTTATCGATACGAATCGCTGTACGACTGTGAATAATAGGAAGTAACAATGCGATAAAGTCAATTAAACGCTAATCAATCTAATCTAATCGACATCGCGCTCGCAACTCGAATTACGCATTTCGGTGAGTATTATACGTGTGTGTGTGCCTTATGTGTTACTTGTGCATGTTTATTTACGTTATGCGTGGTAGTCAATCGAATCACAATCGAAACGCAATCGAACTCAATCGCAATCGAATCGCAATCGCAAACCGAATACGAAATAAGGATGATTGTATGTAGATATAGTATGATAATCAGTAGAGAAGAGATAGTGCGAGATATGAGTGGTTGGGATTAAAAGTAATTTGACTAGGAAACATTATCGCATCGCATCGCATCGCTCGCAATCGTAATCGAAATATCAAAAATCGTCGCGCCGCGCACTCGAACCAGATTGCCATCCGACCGGGTTGCCATCCGGTCGATGTGCCATCCAACCGACCTGTCATCCGGGTGTGGTGTCATCTGACCGATCCACCCTTTCCACTTTTGGAATCCTATAAATACCCATGTCACTTTCATTCTTTCCACTTTTGGCAAGTGACGTCCGAGCAGCTCGTGTTCTTCGCCTTTTCTTCGATTTCTCTCAAATCCGGTAAGATCTCATCCTAAATCTTGTACTTTCTTGATCTACACGCACTCCTACACCTTTCTATCTTTCAAATCTTAACTTTTAACCGTGAAATCACCCGATTTGAGGTGTTCTAGGATGACGTCATCATGATGTTCCTGAAGAACTTCATGTTTTGGCTTCAATCCTTCAAGAACAACTTGAATCTAACCGATTTCCACACAAATAAATTAAAATCTTTCATAGATCTAAACATGTTCATGGTGAAAAGGATTGAGAGAAGGTTTTCCAACTTTCTTTCAATTGTTTTACACTCAATGCACTCAAACCGATAGAATCGGATCTCGTTCTAACCTCTACTCGTTCTTAGTAATGTGTTGGCTCAAGATCTGGATCTTATCCACGAGGCCACCGATTTCGGGTTAATCAAGAACGACCGACTTGAACCGGTTAACTGGTTAAACATTGGGTGATTCCTGTTCGGTCAGGTTACCAGGGTCGAGACGGGGTTCTGTTGGTTGACACGTTGTCAAAGTGTCTCGATAAAACTACAAACAGTCAAAACGACCAAGTGAAAGATGAACGGAATGACCAGCACGGAGTGCTATCCGACCGGACAGCCATCCGAGCGACTGGCCGTCTGAACGGCTGACATTTTGGGTCCCACACTTAATCAACCTTATTTAAATTTGAGTATTTAACGAATTGCTATCCAATCGGACTACCATCCAACCGGATTACTCTTTGGATCATGAGATACTTGACTTCAACACTTAATCGATTTTGAAACATGTTCAATGCGCTAAGGATGCCACCCGACCGGACTGCTGTCCGATCGAGTGACAACCTGCTGTGAACTTGTTCTCACTGAAGTGCCAACCTATCGGATTGCCTTCCGATCGAACAACCGTCCGATCGACCGACCTGAAGGGTAGAGATACTTCAATGTTTTCAAATGCCACAACAAAAACTTCAAAAGTCAAACCATCATACACAAACATATCTTTCTCATAGAAAGAAACAATCCACTCGAATAGTCATCCGACCGGACTACCGTCCGACCGGATAACCGTCCGAACGGATTATCGTCTGCACGACTGGCCGTCCGATCGGATTACCATCTGACCGAACTGCCATTTCACCCATCAGCACTTGCTTTCGTTTTACGCATCACTTATCGTTATGCTATCGTTCTAATCAGGCTAACCTTACTCTCAAGCGCTCCCTTCAATCCATCAACCACTGTGAGTATACTCGATCCCTTTTTTGCTTTAAGTACTTTTGGGTGTTACATACGTTACTTATACGAAATCACATCAAACACACTACGCAATACTTTCAACGCTAACCGTTACCGCATGTATTACATGACTTAATGAATGCTTGTTTGTTATGTTTACACATGGAATGCTGTCTACCTGCCTTAGCAACGATAGTACTATAGTTTGGACTCAGCACCCGTTCACACGGGGGTTGTTAAGGACAATTATTTACATGGATTACGGTGGTGATCATGTATTACGAACTGCCTTGGGCAGTCAACCAGCAGTCATTGGTATTGATAGGTCCATGTTGATAATTAACATGGTTCGTTTTCCTCTGTGTACGTGCTGGTTATGCGTAAATTATTTCGAACTCTATATGCTATTATCAAACTTGTATGCTCGCCTTTACACTATGTGTATTGACTTTTATTTTAACGTATGTGACAGGTATTTAGGATGCTTATCTGCTAGGAAAGCGAGGCTATAATAAGTTTCTAGAGGCCAACAAATAGTTGTCTGTACTAATGTAATCAGGAGTCTCTAGAAGCAGATAAACAATTGGGCTATTTTGAAAATCTGAGTTGTCGGAATAGAACTATTTGCCTAGAATTTGTCTGTAATAATTTGTTTACCTTTTGAGATATGGTATGGGACATGTTACTTTAAATTGATTGGTAATGATAATTGTTATGGAAACTTCTGGACAATCTGTTTCGCTTAGTGCCGCGCCCTGATGATTCCGCCATCGGTTGGGGTGTGACACAAATACTGCACAGCATAACTTATATCTGGACGAGTCAAAGACAAATAGATCAACTTACCAATTAGCTTTTGATAATTGGTAATATCTATTAAGTCTTCTTTATCACTAACAGTTTTTATTAACAACATGGCTTAGTTCAATTGGAGTACTTACTGGTTTACTCCCAAGATATCGAAACTCAGCCAATAATTCCAAACAATACTTACGTTGATTCAAACCCCTAGGTCTTTAATTTTAAAACTGTTACTATGTAAATTTTTAGTTTTAGTAATTTCAGAATCATTGTTACCAGTTATTACAATGTCATCTACATACACAAGCAACACAATGAACACTGAAGATTTAGACAAAACATACAACGAATGATCACATGAACTTTGAACAAAACCTACATTAACTAACACATCAGTCAGTTTTTCATTCCACTTTCTAGGAGCCTGTTTAAGCCCATACAAAGACTTTACCAGTTTGCAAACTTCAGACTCATTTTTAGCATAATAACCTTCTGGAAGGGACATATAAACATCTTCAGAGATTGAGCCATACAAAAAAGCATTATTAACATCCAATTGATATAAGGTCCAATTGTTTTGAACAGCTAAACTTAGAACACACCTAACAGTGACCATTTTCACGACTGGTGAAAAGGTTTCACCAAAATCTAACCCTTCCTGTTGGTTGTACCCCTTTGCAACCGACCTAGCTTTATAACGCTCAATTTCCCCATTGGCCTTATACTTGATTTTATAGATCCATTTACTGCCTATAGGTTTTCTATCATTAGGCAAATCAACAAGTTCCCACGTTTGGTTTCGCAACAAAGCTTCCATTTCTAGGTTCATTGCTTCGACCCACTTAGGATCTCTCGAAGCTTCACTATAACTACTAGGTTCTGTTGATTTACTTAAATAACTAATGAAACTAACATTATCAGCAGACAAACAAGCATAACTCACCTCTTTATTAATATCGTACTTCACACTACAATTAAACACATAATCCTGAATTTTTTTAGGAATAGAAACATTCCTAGAAGATCTTCTAAGACCTACTAGGGTCCCCTCAGATGGGTTAATCTCATCTTCTAACACAGCAGTGTCCTCTGCCTCACCAGACTCCTCTCTATCACTACTTTCTACACTAGATTCTAAACTATGACCTAAGTCAGTTTGTCCAGGAGTGGCAGATGCAGAGGGAGCTGGCTGCTGATCATCACTGACCGTGTCATGAGATTCAGTAGCACCCTCTTCATCATCGGGAATAGAAGAAACTTCAGGTGTATTTGTCTCATATATATCAAAAAAGTTTAACAGATTTAAACTCTTATCATGCACAACATTATCATTAATTTGTTTTGATTTAAAAGGGTATACATGTTCATAAAATTTAACATCCCTTGAATAGAAAACCTTTCTTTCATCCAAACTCCAAAGTTTATACCCTTTTTTTACATTTGAGTAACCTATCAAAATACACTTATCAGCATGATAAGCAAATTTATCAGGTTCATTTAATATGGTACTAAAACAAAGACACCCAAAATTTCTAAGATGAGACAATGAGGGTTTAAAGTTAAACACAAGCTCATAAGGACTTTTCCCATTTAACACAGATGACGACAGCCTGTTAATAATATAAACAGCAGTTAGCACACAGTCACTCCAAAACCTCAGTGGTAGGCCACTCTGAAACATCAAAGTTCTGGCTGTATTTAAAAGATGTCTGTGTTTACGCTCAACTACCCCATTTTGTTGTGGGGTATATGAACAAGAAGTTAGATGTATAATACTTTTCTATTTACAAAACATAGTCATTTGATTGTTTATAAACTCAGTTCCATTATCACTCCTAAACACTTTAACTTTCTTTTTAAACTGAGTCAAGACAAGTTCATAAAAGACTTTCAGATTTTCAAAAACTTCCATCTTATTCTTAAGCATATAACACCAAACAGATCTAGAAAAATCATCAACAGTCAAGAAATATCTATATCCTTCATAACTAGACACTTTATAAGGACCCCATAAGTCTAAGTGAATCAGATCACCTAGTTCCTTAGACTTATGATCACTTAAAGGAAAAGGAACTCTAATTTGTTTAGACCTATGACAGATTTCACATGGACCATGTTCAACAGATTTAACACCCAAATTATCTTTTAAAATAGCCAAAACTTGATCCGAAGGATGGCCTTACCTAATGTGCCACAAATTTGATCTAATAACACTATTAAAACACAAATTCACAGAATTACCATCTTTACCTACAAAATACAATCCATTTTCCTATTTACCAATCACCAGGATTTTCTTTGACCTCAAATCCTGTAACATACAATTATTTTCATTAAACAAGACTGCTATTTTATTGTCTTTGGCTAACTTATGCACAGATAAAAGATTAACACTGTACCCAGGAACATAAAACACATCTTTAATAACAACATTGTTAATTAGTCTAAGTTCTCCAATTTTTAACACACTAACACTTGTCCCATTAGGATGACCAACCTTTAACCCACACTCAGAAACATCAATACAATTAAACATATCTTTATCACTTTTAATCATGTGTTGATTAGCACCAGAATCAACCACCCAATTATAATCATGATTAAAACTCACACTGCTAGAACAGCTAACAAATTCAGACACACAAGCAGACATACGTCCCATATTGGACTTCTCCTGATCTCCCTCAAACTTATCACCAACTAAACTCATTAACTTTGCAATCTGCTTAGGAGTAAAAGGTAAAGCAGACATAGCAGAACTAGAAGGACCAGATGACACATTAGATCTATTAGTATTATTACCAGTATTGTTTCTTACAAAAGACCCACTAGTTCTCTTTTTCATACCAGGAGGATAACCAATTATCTCAAAACATCTATCAACTGTATGACCTAACATATTACAATGAGTGCATTTTAAGTTTGAGTTAGGTCCCCTAAAGTTTCTCCTAGATGTGTTTTGATTAGATTGGTTAGACTTAGCCACATATGAAACAGATTGACTCTTTGACCCACTACTTGAGAGTCTATGTGACTGTTCTTTAGAAATTAAGGCATAAGCAGCCTTGACAGAAGGAAATGGTTCTCTTGTCAACAAATTTGTCCTCACATGTTGATATACATCATCAAGACCCATGAGGAATTGCATTAATTTGATTAAAGTGGAAAAATCATTGTAGTCTTTGGCTGCTTGACAAGAACATGAAGGCAGATGCACCATTGCATCAAACTGCTTCCACATAGTTGTCAACTTATTATAATACTCAGCCACAGAACTACCACTTTGAGAAATACAATTGATTCTTTTATATAAATCATAGACAACAGAACCATCGACCATATCATAAGTCTCTTTCAGGTCTGTCCAAACTTCAGAAGCAAGTTTGGAAAAGACCTGCCCTAAAAATAATTCTTCAAACACAGAATTCAATAACCAGGTTAAAACCACAGAGTTGCATCTATCCCATTGGGCAGCTAAGACATCATCATCATTAGGTTTTTCACATTTTCCATTTATAAAACCAAACTTATATTTAGCTTCTAGTGCAAGCTTCATTGCACTAGACCAAACAGAGTAATTCTCAGTGCCCTTAAGTTTTATACTAACTATTGTCAAAGCACTTGAGTCACTAGGATGCAAATAAAGAGGGTTCCCTATGTCCAACTTGCTAATAAGGGTAACAGAAGTACCTTCACCATCACCCATGATGACAAATACACAAAGAACAAATAAACAACCAAGCACATATATCACAAGTTATCAAACAATAACACTCAGGATACAAGACAACCAAACAAAAAACAACCTAGGGTGAAGCTGAGTCAGGGACCAGATTCCAGGTTTGTCACTCACAGGTGCCTGGACAAGCCTTTACTCATGAGCCACTCCTAAAACAACCAAGATCAGATAACAATACAAACACAGAACTGAACTGAACCAACAACACAAAACAGATGCAAACAAACCAAGACACACCAAGTAGCAAATAGACAAACTCGATCAAGTGCCGGCCCGACTAGTCCGGTAAACAGGGATGCCTAGACTCAGACAAGAATGATGCAGAAACAAACAATAACAAAGACAAAAGATAGGAACGATCTTACAGTGGGTGCAAAAGCTCCAAGAGATATCAGATCAGTAGTTTTTAAGAACTACTAAACCTGATATAGAAAATACCCTGAATAATACTTCCGCTCAGTTTGCTCTGAACCTTCTAGGATTTCAGAGACTAACACGAAAGACAGATCGCTGAGAAGACCAAAAGACTGCAAACCCTAAGTTAGGGTTTCGTCCAACTTCAACAAGTATGCCACCAATAACAAACAGATCTGAGCAGATCTATCATCAACAAAAGTTTCCGAGCACAGAAACCCTAGAAAAACAATAACAAACAATCAGTGAACATAAATGCACATCAGAGAATAACAAACATATCATCAACAGGAGAACGATGGCTCTGATACCATGTTAAAAACAATGGTATGATGATGAATCAACAACAAATAACAAAGATGAACACAAATATAGCGACAAAACAGGTGACAAAACTCTTATTAACCAAACCAGAAAATTTGTCCTCCAAATACCCAAAGATCTTACAAAAGTAAGATCTGAACAATATAAACAATACAATCAGTCTTGATGATCATCTATACCAACAACCACAATAATCTCTCTAACAGATGAGAGATATGAAGACGATACAGAGATGCAGCAACTCGCCACAAGCCCTAACCACTATACAGAGAAAGTGAAAGTGAAACAATGAGATGAAAAAGTGAATGAAGCTTCCGGAACCAGCAATATATACCAAGCCACAATCAATTTACACTTTGATCCAAAAGTTTCTTCATAGATGATCGCAGTCCCTCAAAGTTTCCACAACACCCCCTGAACTTCCAACTGAATACAACAAACTACAAACGGTTATAACAACTTGTGTAAACAGCCCAACAATGAATAGGCCCAAACATACAACTAAGCCCATAACCATTTGAATGAAAGCCCAAATATACATTTCAACAATAACATAAGAGTGAAGACGAGCTCAAAACGAGTTGTCACACTCACAACCCTTCATTAGATACATTACATGTACATACACCATCTTCAAGAGAAAGGGGAGTTTGAAGTGCCAAGAAATGGTAAAAAAATCACTTAGCAGGATAGATAAAGATGAATAGGATGGTTATACGAACTGTTTCTTAATTGGACGATTAAACTTTCCATCTTGCTTAGCTTGTTGCACATTTAATTTAAATCTATAAAATTCGAACTCAAAACCCTTACATCATCAAATACCAAAAAGGCTTAATTGACTTTCCTTTTTGTTTTCTTTTACAAAAGGAAATGGAAGTTTTAATTTTTAAACATGATACATGATTAATTTATAATTTCATCTTATTAAAAAAACCCAACTCAAATTTTATCTTATTAAAAAAACCCAACTCAAAATTGTTTGACAATGTCGTACGATAAAAAGTCAGAAGGGAAACTCAACATTCCTTTATTGACTAAAATCAATGCGAGAATGTTAGATAGCTACTAACATTATGATTATGATTATATAATGTAACTTATTCTTGAAGGTTGATGCCAATCTTATATATCTCTTTATCTGATGTAATGTATCGTAGACACCGATCTTAATTATTTCTTTATCTTGCGAACTAAGGTCATGATTAACGGGAATTATAGGGGTGTGAAGGGGCTTGATAACGCTCCTAACGTCATCTCATTGGACACTATAGAGGCATGAAAAAGAGGGGCATTTCTAGTATAACACTAAACGAGAAGAAAAAATTGGAAAATAATGATTGAAAGAGTATTAAGGGGCGTTAACCGTTACGCATTTTTTAAACTCACATTATGATATTGATGTGATGAAAAATGCCTCTTAAAAAGCATTAAGCATGGATGATTTTAATTATAAAATACTAAATCTATTCTTAGTCTATGTAGTGTTATTTATAACCTTAAACTTTTGTCCGGATGATGCTATTAACTGATAAAGTAAGAGGGTTATAGAATTGGAAAAAAATGGAAAAATATTATAGAAATTTATTTTCTTAAAAGGTCGTTTTTTTCTGAAATTATAGTTTACAAAAACCTTTTTACCCTAAAATATTTGAAAATAATGTCTGATTTAACAAGAAAATAAACAAAATAATCTAAATATAAAAGATTTTTAATCGTTAAAAAGCCATTCTTAAAAAATAAATAAATAAATAAACGTATATCATTAACCCGTCCATGAAATAATAAATAAATAAACGGATATCATTAACCCGTCTATGATAAACTGGTTTTCATTTGGTTTTCATTTGTGGCCTTGTGGGTGTTTTGTCACATCAAGAGTTAATTTTAGATTGTTGGCCGTTGGGTGGTCTGATCTGATTTGTTTTATATTGTCCAAACATGTACAACCTTTCGGTGCAATTAAGTTTTGAGTGGCCTCAGAAAAAAAGCATTTCACAGTTTGTTTATTGAAGATATGACTTATTATAAACTAAATAAATATAATGGAAATTGATATAGAACAAAGTACTAATGAGAATATTTGCCTAGGTACTTAACCTCTCATTACAAGTCATGTGTTTTTAAGATTATTTATACAATTTACGTCAAAATTATATTAAAAGAATCGAATATGAGGTATAATCATTCGTGCGAATTGAATGAACCATGCTACGAGACCACAAGGTCTAGACATCCTTATGCCATGTGTTATACTATTCCCTCATCTTTAGTTCATAATTGTCACCTCAAGTCTTTAACACCACATCACCAGTGGTGGAGCTTGACAAAAAAGTTTTCAGGGGGCGTAAAATGATGGGACCCAAAAAATTTCTTATCGTTATGTTTCGGGTCAGGTCGGGTCGTGTCGGCTATTCGATTCTGGTTGGGTCAAATAATAATAATTCCAAATAAAACTAAAAAAATTCATTCATTAAAATGATCTGTTCTTGCACATAGAAAAACTATATATTGTATAACAAACAAAATACCTATACATATATATATATATATATATATATATATATATATATATATATATATATATATATATATATATATATATATATAATGATACAAGATAAATGGAACCTGGACGAAAAATTACAACTCAGCCCGACGACCTTTAAGATTTTTGAATTCATCAATTATGTCTTCCGAATCAAACTTATCAGCAATTTTTTTTTTCTATGTAAATCATCAAGCTATTTGTGAGATATTAAGTTTATTGTGTGGTGGGTAATCTAGGGTTAAACAAATAAAATAAGAGTTAAAATATATTTACCAAATAACCCATCATTTAGGAAAAATAATCGGGAGGGCGATCCTATATAATTTTAAAATTTTCGGACGAAAAATCAGACCATATACACTTCTAACCAAAACATTGAGGTGGACGAGCACACTCCCAGATACCCATTATACATCGCCCTAAACATCACCATCTTCTTATATTCCTCTCCTCCTCAGCCTATATTATATATTCTTCCCAAACCCACCCTGTGATTTTTTTTTTAAATTAAATATAGAAGAGAGAGAAAGAAGGGGGAGGGACACAGAAACTCACGGGGAATGCGGAGGCGATGCGGTATTCGGGGGCAGACTTAAAGCTAGCCAAGGTGTGCGGGCGCACCCTCGGGAAAAAAAATTTTAGTGCTAAGTTCCGTCGAAAATCCCGTCCGCACCCCTTGG
Organism: Helianthus annuus; assembly: GCF_002127325.2. Taxonomy (NCBI): domain Eukaryota; kingdom Viridiplantae; phylum Streptophyta; class Magnoliopsida; order Asterales; family Asteraceae; genus Helianthus; species Helianthus annuus. The sequence goes on from NC_035449.2 coordinate 73,047,166, forward strand.
AATTTTCCGTCCGCACCTCTTAGAATTTTCCGTCCGCACCCCTTAGGTAAAACGGGTTATCAATTTAAATTTTAAATTTTTTTTAGTAAACTCTTATTTTTTTAAAAACACCACCTAAATTATATAACTTTTGATACCTAAATAACTAAACCCAAATACCCAATACCTTTAACTAGCCCACTCCTAAGTCTTAGCACAATAAACAAACCCAACAAATCAACAATATTTCAAACTAAAATAAAATAAACAAGCCCAAAACCCTTACATATTCTCTCCCGCTCTCTATCATCCCTGCACGCACGCCAGCAATCAGAACATCAGCGACAACAATAGCCGCATACCACCGTAACCAGCCATCATACCACCGGCGATCGAACACGAGTAAGTTTATTTTTTATTTTCGATGATTTTTGGTTGATTTTTTGATTATTTTTGGTTGATTTTTGGTGGCGTGGGACGGAACCGGTAGCCACCGGAAGTGAATTTTTTATGGCAGGAGACATGTGTGCTTCTTGTTAGTGATGATATGTTATTTTGTGGTGGGTTATATATGTATATTTTGTTAGTGATGATGATGATATTTTGTCTTTTTTTGTGGGTTATATACACGATCAGACCTGATGTTTGGATTTTTTTTAAATGGTGTATATGATGTTTAGATGATTTTTAGTGTAATTTACATTATGATTTCTAGGGCTTGAATACTTGATACGCTATGTAATATGTTTGTCAAGTCTTGTAAGGTTAATGGTTTCAATAAATATTCACGTAACTTTTACATTGGTATATCGGTTATTGAAGCTTGTTTTCGTATTACCCGTTGCAACCGCAATCGTTGAAAGATGTTTTTCAGCAATGAATAATGTGAAGACCGACTTGCGTAATCGGATTGACGATGAGAACTTAAGTGATAATTGTATATGTTATATAGAGAAAGAGTTGCTTAAGAAAGTAGGTTTAGATGATGTTTTGGATAGATTTCAAAAAATGAAAACGCGTAGGGCGATGTTTTAATTATGTTTATAACAAGGTTTGACATGTTTTGATGATTATATAAATTTAGTTTGATGTTCTTTTGTTTTACATGACCCGACTCGAACCGACCCGATACGAATCAATTTTTTTACTTATATACCTTGGGGCCTAAAATTTTTAAAAATGTTTCGCACCCCTATGAAAAAATTCCTGGGTCCGCCACTAGCGATATTCCCTGACCCTCCACATCAACTCCCTAAGAGTATAACACCCGGCCTTAACAACCTCATAGCAACATTACATCCGTTATACTGAGACGCATCACCAGTTATATTCGTGCTTTGAAGTCTCATTACAAATGCTCCAATCAAAATCAGTTTCATATAAATATATGTAAATTTGAGTTCGTAAAAAAAAAACCAACTTTTTTGGAATATAGAGTGAAGGTACGAATCAAATTCAATTTAGAGTAAAGTGTAATTTGCGTCTTTGTTGTTTGGTGATGGGATCAACATGAAACCCCCATACTTATTTTTCACTGCTTGAGTCCTTGTGGTTTAAAAATATAATATTATGTGATGTTCGGTTAAGCGTTTGACTTTGGGTGAAATGGCAAACTTACTCTTACAAGCACCTGCTACTACCACAACCATCTTCAACCACCCTCAGCCATTGGCACCTTACCCTTTCTCTCAAGGCCGTCTTTGAGGGGGTGCGGGATGGGCGATGACACGGGGCCCAAATCTTTTTAATTTTGTATAGAATTTTCGTTGTATAAGCTAATATATATATATATATATATATATATATATACTGAATCGAAAGATGGCACAAATAAGCACTTGTCGGGGTGGTTATGCATTGCTTAAATAACAAGTAGATGCGGGTTCTAATCCTGGCGTCTCCAAATTCTCTATTTTAGCTTCAATTTTAAGTTTTTTAGCTGTATATGACATTTAATGCTTAATTTTGTCAACCACATCTTTTTCTTTAATTAATAAAGAGAAAAATGCAATTTGCGTCTCTGTGGTATGTGTGAAACATCAACCTGACCCCCTAAATTCATTTTTTGGTTTTTTGAGCCCCTGAGTTTATAAATTCATAACAGTTTGAGTCCTTTCGTCACACTTCCGTCTGTTTAACTGTTTGAGCCAGGGGTAAGACCGTCTTTTGGATTTCTTTCCTTTCTAAAAACCCCAAAATTCAGTATTAAGCCCTAATTTAGTCCCGCCAAAAACAAAGATAGTTGATTGTGCCAGAGAGAAACTTCTAAAACCCCCCAAATCGATGGTGTTCATATGGCGACGTCGTCCTCAAGGTGAATACTACGATCCTGAAGATATATATGGTAAGTTGATTGTGTCTTCGTCCTCAGGGGTATATTCTGTTTTCGCTTTTTTGAGAATGAGTTTGATGTTTTGATCATTTGTGTTAACAGGGAATGAACCCAGACTATTTTCGATAAAGATTAACCATGGAGGTGAGTTTACTGATTATCCAGGAAGGGAGTATGTCAACAGTAAGGTTAGTTACATTGACTGGGTTGAGTTTGAAAAGTTAAGTGTTGCTGTTCTTCGTGAAATGATGAAAGATATAGGTTACTCTATAGATGATGTGTTCAATTATTTTGTTAAAGATCCTAATGTGTGTTTGGATTTTGGTCTTAGACACTTGACTGATGATGATGAGTTAGAGTATGTGTATGACCAACTTAGAAAAGGATGCAAGTTAGTAGATTTGTATGTTGAAATAGGAGACTCTAGAATCAAGGATTCAACTGCAATGAGCCTGGCTTTACAAGATAATGTGGTTGAGGGTGAGTCACAAAATAGCGAGGCAGTTTTTGAGGGTGAGTCACAAAGTAGTGATGAAGAGAACAGTGATGAAGACGATCTAGGTTACACATTTGATCAGGAACCAGATAATCCAGTGTTTGATTATGAAGTAGATATGAGTCAGTTCAAGGCATGTGTTGACTTTGATCCTGATGAAGTCAATGAGACAATTAAGGATGCTAGAAATGAGAATAGTCAAGAAGAACTTAGGCAGGAAGATGTAACTTGTGATCATGAGGATTTTAGTGATAAAGATGATAACTGTACACTGCTGGACAAGGTTGCGAAGAAGGTAAGGAAGAAGAGAAAAAATACAGGTCATGTTAGTGACTCATACCTCCCATTTTCAATTGGTCAATTAATACCAGATAAACAACAGTTGAATGACATGGTTAAGACATATGCTGTTAAGAGTACAAGGCAGATTATATATTAAAAAATGATAAGTTGAGGTTCAGAGTTATTTGTCTTGGGACTAATCCTACTTTGGGTTCTGGTGAGGGGCAGAATAGTAAATTTAGAGGGCTAGGGTTAAAACAAGATAAAAGGCACTTGAAGCCCACTTGTCCTTGGGCGGTTCAGATCTCCAGGAGAACTGAAAAGGAATCTTGGTGTGTGGAAACGATTACCTCACAACATCATTGCCTCCAAACAAGAGAAGTGGGCTTGTACACCATGTCTCAGATAGCGAATGAGATCCAACCCATGATCGAGTTAAACCCTGACTTGCCTTTGCCAGCCATACAGGATATGCTTGTGAAGAACCATCAGGTGAATGTTTCAATCCAGAAAGTGTTTAGGGCTAAAAGAATTGCTACAACAAGGATCATTGGAGATTATAGAGAGCAGTATGGTATCCTAGGGTCTTATTGTGAAGCACTGTTGAGGGCAAATCCAGGTAGCACAATTAAAATAGATACTGAACCCTGTGCTAACCCTAGTCTTCCTACTAGGCAATTCAAGAGATGTTATGTTTGTTTTGCTTCGATTATGAGGGGGTTCAAGATGTGTGGTAGAGAAATATTGGGACTAGATGGATGTTTTATGAAAGGTCCATTTCCTGGATAGATTCTGACTACAGTTGGTGTAGACGGCAGCAACGGTATATATCCTGTAGCATATGCTTTAGTGGAGGCTGAAACTTTTAAATCTTAGGAATGGTTTTTGGAATTACTCAAAGATGATCTTATGTCACATCCCAAATTTCCACGTGTTACCGGTGGGCCCGGTGGGGAGTATCGTGACGTAGTTGATATCATCATAGTCAAACGACACAATTTAATATGCACAGCGGAAGCAAAAGATAGATTTATTTCAATCGAATAATCATTGTAACATTAAGTATCACAAACAGTTGAAATAGATCCACAGGCGGATCAAAAGAAAAAGGAAACATGTTCAACAGATTTATTTGCATCCAAGCTTGCGAGACTCTAAGTGATGCTAAGGAGAGGCAGCCTATTACGCGTAGTACCTGCACTTAATCTTTTTGGGAAAATACGTCAGTTTGCACTGGTAAATACAATTTAACTGACTCATTTTGAAAAGGTTTGAAAATTGATTTGAATGCGCATGGCACAAAATATTTTTATAACTTGGGATAATCATTTGAATATAATACTTGTAAAGAATTACATGTTTATTTTGCGTCTAGTAGCCCGGTTCATGCCGAGTTAAAGATTAATAGACACACCACATAGTATAGTCCCGCGGCGGGAAACCAGCGGTTATACCTTAATAAATGTAAATGCACTGACGGGTGTACGCCTACACCCGTGTGCTAAGGTCGTGGCCATTCTTTGAATGATTCCAATGATATCCGGGACATGGTCATTAAACTCCCAGAGGCGTTAAACAAACAAAACAAATTTTTAAACGGGTCATCTTGACAATACTTAACCACTAATCGATTAAGGTCAAATCCCCAACCAAGCGGTATTTTATATACCGTACCCCAAGCCCGTATAAGGGAAAATACATTAAAAGTATTTACCTGAGCAAATATAGTCACAATAGCAAGTGCAAATATCTTTTACTGGATCTCCTATTCTGGAACGAAGGTTTATAATAACCTATTAGAATCCTAACGGGTCTTTAATTTAGCCTAAGCTTAGACCGGTTAGTTTTAAAGAAAGAATACGGTTCTATCGCATGGAAGGCGAAGACCGGATTAGAATGTGGTTTTGACCCGACAAGCTTGCATGCTTGTTTAAGGTGGGTAACTTAAACACATTCTGGATTTTGAGACAATAATGATATGGTTTGACCCGTTTCGGCTAAAATGTGTAAACTAGTTACATAAGCCGATCCGAACGCGGAGAGTGCGTAACGAGTAACCATATGAATCATATACAAGTTCCCTGAGTTAATATGCACTAAATATGTTGTGATATCAGTAAGATATCTCCCATTATGCCCAAAATGATTTTAAACACAAACTATGCCTCATAAGGGCATTTTTGGTCATTTAAAAGGGTATAAAAGAGTTTAATTTGTAATCTAAGTTACAGGTCTGATTTATTTAATAAATATACTTAATTTAATAAGTTATAACAGTAGGGTATCATATATATGTGAAATTTATTAATTATAACCCTATTATGCACCGAAGGGGCATTTTGGTAATTTCACATAAGCCTAAAAGGTTAAAACTGAAAATCTGAGTTTAAAACTTTTGCTTACTGTTATAATATAAAAAATTGCTGAATATATCAGTAGGTATCAAACTTTATATATATAAACTAGTTTTGATACATACTATGTCGTAAAAATGCTTAAAAGGGCGATTTGGAACCATTTCCGGGTTTTGAAAGAAAAGCTGATATTTTTATAATTCCAGAAGGCTCAAAATAATGTATTTATCATATTAGATCAGTATAAAAAGGTTTGGGGTCAAAAGGATTTATAAAACTCATTTTATAGCCTAAAAGGGCAAAACTGGCAATAACCGAAATAAGCTTAAAACTCTAAGTTTTGCTCAGCCTAAAAATAAATAAAAATCTCCAAAAATCCCAAAATATTATTTTATATTAGTAGGTAACAAGTTTTGTTAAAAAATTTGGGTTTTGATAGGCTATATGCTAATTATGCCAATTAATTACTAAGAATGCTTCTAATTACGCTAATGAGCATAACTCTAAATCTAGGCCTCAAACTGATGTAAAATTTTAAGTACAAGTTTATAAATCTGTAACTAAGATATCTACTCTTTTACATTTTCAAAAATCACATTTTAAGGTCCTTTGGGCATAATGGTCAACATATGAGCATTTAACGGAAACATGCATAAGAATTTAATGTCTAATGAACCAAGTTGTATAATCACTGTAACACCCCGTGTTTTTGAATGTCAAAGTCAAAGTCAAAGTCCAAGTCAACTTTGACTTTCTTTGACTTTAGATAGCCTATAATATGTTTTAGTTGTATTATGTGGAGTAAGTGTTGTAATCAAGAATCGAAGTAATCGAATGTTTAATCAATGCGACCGATTTACGACTGTGAATAGTAGGAAGTAACAATGCGATAAAGTTAATCAATCAATAATCAAGTTAATAGATTCACCAATCAAACTCGAGACTCGAATTATGCGAACTCTGGTAGTGTTATACGTGTGCCTTATGTGTTACTTGTGCGTGTTTACTTATATGTTGGGTGTGGTATTCAGGCGAATCAATCGAAAATCGAATCGAAACTCAAAAAGCGATCGAACTCAATCGAAACCGACAACGAAACGTGAAATATAGATGCTTGTATGTGGATATAGTGATTGGGACTGAAAGTAATTTGACTAGGAACTCTATCGTATACGTATCATCGTCCATCGAAATCGAGACATCGAAAATCGTTGCGAAATACTCAAAGTGGGTCGCGGATCGAACAGGAGGCATCCTGATCGAACAGGCTAGCCGATCGGCTAGCATCTTCCTAGCCGATCGAGCAGCCCGTTCGATCGGAGCTCCTGGCCGATCGGCTGCCACTTTCCTCTTTTGGAGCCTATAAATAGGGTTGTCATTGTCACACTTTCTATTTTTGGAAAGCTCTGACCGAACCAGCCTTCTTCTTCACCTTTTCTCAGATTTCTCTCAACTCCGGTAAGTTCTCACTCTAATTCTTGTACGTTTTTGATCATTGCATGATTCTACACCTTTCTATCTTTCAAAACTTGATTTCTAACCGTGAAATCACCAAGATCTAAGTGTTCTTGAGTGATGTCATCATGGTGTTCTTGAAGAACACCAAACTTTGGCCTCATCCAGCCATGAATAGCTTAGATCTGACCGGTTTCCACATAAACAAACTAAGATTTGTAAGAATCTTAACATTTTTATGAATGATTTCCAACTTTCTTCAACCTTTTACACTCGAAGCCTTAAAACCGGTAGAAACGGAGCTTGAACCGGCTAACTAATCGTTCTAACAGTTAAGAGGTTCAAGATTCAGATTCTATATACAAGGTTCACTGATTTCGGGTTAAACGTCAACTTACCGTTTCGAGCAGTTCACCGGCCGGATTTGGGTGATTCCTGTCCGAACCGGTGCAACAAGTAAGAACCCACGTTCTACAGTTTAACTCGCCGTCAAGTTACCTTAAAAGCATGACAAATAATCAAACAGCCAAGTGTTAGACGAAAGGCCGACCAGGTCAGAAATGCTGGCCGAACGGCTAGGCTGTTCAAACAGCCCAGCCGATCGGACATACCAGCCGATCGACCGGGCCAGCCTATCGGCTAGCACATGGTCTCACACTTTCCAAACGTTACGAAGTATGCTATTGACGAGGTGATGTTCGATCGAGTATCCTACTCGATTGGTAAACATTACTCTTCGGATCATGAGATACTATGCTTCAACACTCAATTGATTTTTACAACTCGTTCGTAGTAAGGAATGCCAGCCGATCGAACAGTCTGTTAGGAACCAACAGACCAAGTTTATGTGCCTTATTCCGCAATCCTTCGCTATCACTGCACTCGAATTTTCAATTAAAAGTCGGCGATTCAGTCAGGAATAGGTGTGAAAACCACAAACTCCTGACTAAATTGACTGACTTATGATGATTTTATCCCTTTAACTCATGCTTATCTTGATATTTTCAATAGCATACGAGGAGAATTATACCAAATCAGGAGTGGAATCCATATTTTGATGAATAATCTCCTCAATTTTTACTAAAACAAGGAAGAAATTGCTAAGCCAGGGGTGAAACCCTAACCGGGCAATTTATTCCGGACATTTTATCATCCCGCCAAAGCTTCGACGGACTCCAACGACCTGAACTCACGAAGTATGACCTAGGGAATACATGTTCAATGCCCAAGAATCGAGGCAAGGACACGAGCCCGAACGTTGAAAGTGACAACAAGTCCGTTGCGAATAGTCGAATCGCTTTGGGTAGTCGATGTCTAGTAGCCGCAGACAATCTGCCTCTCGATTTTTATGTGTTCCTGTGTGCTTTATCTGTTTACGTGTCTATATTTTGGACATTATTCGATTTTGCTGTCATTTCAATCGACACACACGACTCGCATTGCTGTTCTATCTCGATTCGACTATGTTATGCTATACGACTAAGTTAGGCTATACTATACGATGCCATTCGATATGCTATCCGAACGACATGCGAGCTTTGAAGAATAGGTTTCTGTTTTCTGACTGCTTCTATGCTTAATGTGTATGAGTATATGTGCGTCTGTGTTTTGTGCTCTACGTGCTTGTGTGCTTTTGTGACCTATGTGCCCTATGTGCTTCTGTGCTCCATGATTATGTGTATCTGTGATTCTGTGCTTATATGTTACGTAATTCGACGTGATTCTAAGCTTTAGATAGTAGTAGACGTGTGAGGTGAGATTCAATTTCGTTGTGTTGAGTCTCGTGACAATGTCTAATGCAGACCATGTCGTCGTCTGGATCCCGACACCGTCTGACTCGCCAAGAAAAGAGAGACCGACGCCTCGCTGCTATCATCTCCAAGCAAGTGGCGAAAGCCGTGAGTCAGGTGTATGAAAATGCCAGCAAAACGTCTGAAGAATCCCGAGCTGAAAACCCTAAGGATTCAAGCAAGGCTGCTTTCAGCTTCAAGCAGTTCAAAGCATGCGGACCAAAAGAGTTCACTGGCGAAGATGGTCCTACAGCCATGTTTCACTGGTTCGACTCAGTCGAAGTCACTCTGCGCCAGAGCGGATGTCCTAAACATCTCCGCACTCTCAATGCCACAGGCGTCTTCCAGTCCCCTGCTCTAGACTGGTGGACGGCCGAATGAAACAAGCGCGGAAATGATGCAGCTTACGAGCTAACATGGGAGGAGTTGAAGGCAATTATGATCGACGAATTCTGCCATCCCCATGAGCGCCAAAAGCTGGAGGATGAGTTTTGGGTAATCAAACAGAAGGACGGAGACGACGCTGCTCTCACTGCTCGCTTCAAGCAGCTTAGTATCATATGTCCCGACCAAGTCAAGACCTCAGATCAAGCTATCAAGAAGTACATTCGAGCCCTGCCCGACTGTGTAGCCGAATTTGTTCACGCCGCCAAGCCAGCAACGATCGAAGAAACCTACCTACTCGCCGCTGAGATCAACGACAAGCGAGTGAAGTCTGGTTTTTGGGATAAGCAAACCAAGTCTCTGCACCAAGCCACCGCAGCACCCACTGACTCATCTGCTCAATCCTCCAAGTCATCGAGAAGAAAGAAGAAGCACAACAACAACAGCTCCAGCAACAAGAACTGTGCTATGACAACCGCTGCTGCTCCTCTACAAGCTGTACCAGCTCAACAGCAGCAACAGCACCGCTCAGCTCCAGTGATCAATGCACCGCCAGCGAAGCGTGCATACACAGGCCCTCACCCACTTTGCCCAACGTGTTCGTATCATCACCCGGTGGGTCTAGCCTGTCGCTTTTGCGCTCACTGCAACCTTTACGGTCACTTCACTGCGAACTGTCGCTATGGTCCCCGTCAAGCCCCAGTTCAAGCCACTGTCAACCAAGCTCTACTCCCTGCCCCTCAAGGCCAACAAGAAGCTCAAGCACCAGCAGCCAATGCTCGAGTCTTCTTTGCATGTGGTGACCCTAACCACTTTGCAAACAGGTGCCCGAACAGGGTGGTTAAGCAAGAGCCCCAGCAGCAACAGCCACAACAGCAGCCTCAGCAACAGCAGCAAGCAGCCCATGCCTGAACCTTCAACATCAATGCCCGTCAGGCTCAGGCGGATAACAACGTGGTTAATGGTACGTTCCTTGTGAATGGTATTTATCCATCATGTCTGTTTGATACTGGAGCCGATAACTGCTTTGTGTCGTTTGAATTTGAGAAGCTCCTTAGTCGTAAGCGCTCTTATCTGTCCTCGTCATTCGAAGTCGAAGTCGCTATGGGAAGAACTATTGCCGTTAATTCAGTACTCCGTGATTGTACTCTCGAACTCAACAATCACATCTTTCCAATCGACCTTATTCCAATGCAACTCGGAAGCTTTGATGTCATAATAGGCATGGACTTTCTTCGCGAAAACCATGCTGAAGTTGTGTGCTTTGAAAAGATGATACGATTCTCGCTCGCGAATGGTGATCTATTGTGTGTGTACGGTGAAACAGCGTCGAAAGGTCTCAAGCTTATGTCATGCGTCCAAGCTAACAAGTATCTCCGCAAGGAATACCGAGCTTTCTTGGCCAACATTGTAGTAGCAGAGAAGGAAAAGAAAAAGAAATTTGAAGTCAAAGACATTCCAGTGATTCGTGAATTTCCTCAGGTGTTCCCTGACGATCTTCCTGGACTACCACCAAGTCGTGATATCGACTTCCGCATCGACCTCATTCCTGGAGCTAACCCCGTTGCCAAAGCCCCTTACCGACTCGCACCATCCGAAATGAGGGAACTCTCGAATTAACTCCAGGAATTACTCGAAAAAGGCTTTATTCGCCCAAGCACCTCTCCTTGGGGCGCGCCAGTCCTTTTCGTCAAAAAGAAGGATGGATCGTTCCAGATGTGCATCGACTATCGGGAATTGAATAAGCTAACCATCAAGAATCGATACCCCTTGCCCCGAATCGACGATTTGTTTGATCAGCTACAAGGTGCATCATGTTTCTCTAAGATCGATCTGCGTTCAGGATATCATCAGCTACGGATTCAAGAGGAAGACATTCCTAAAACCGCTTTTCGAACCCGTTATGGCCATTACGAATTTGTTGTTATGCCCTTTGGTCTAACCAACGCACCCGCGGTTTTTATGGACCTGATGAATCGCGTGTGTAAGCCTTATCTTGACCGTTTCGTCATCGTGTTCATCGACGATGTCATGATTTATTCCAAAACGAAAGCCGAACACGCGCAACATCTACGTTTGGTTCTCGAGTTACTCCAGGGGAACCGACTCTATGCCAAATTCTCCAAGTGCGAATTCTGGTTGGAGGAGGTTCAGTTTCTGGGTCACATCGTGAATAGTCAGGGTATCCATGTCGATCCCGCGAAGATTGAAGCCGTCAAAAGCTGGATTACGCCTAAGAACCCGTCAGAAGTTCGTTCTTTTCTCGGACTAGCGGGCTATTATCGACGATTCATTGAAGGATTCTCCAAGATCGCTGTGCCACTTACCGCTCTTACTCATAAGGACAAGCCTTTTGTGTGGGGAAACGCATAAGAGACTGCCTTCCAAACCCTCAAGCATATGCTGTGCAACGCTTCGATTCTTACGCTGCCCGACGGAAGCGACAACTTCATTGTCTACTGTGATGCTTCTAACCTTGGTCTCGGCTGTGTCCTCATGCAGCGAGACAAGGTTATAGCCTACGCATCTCGTCAGCTCAAGATCCACGAGAAGAACTATACAACCCATGACCTCGAGCTAGGCGCGGTTGTCTTTGCATTGAAGATTTGGCGACACTACCTGTATGGCACTAGGTGTACAATCTACACTGATCACAGGAGTTTACAACACATCTTTAATCAGAGAGAGCTTAATATGCGTCAACGCCGATGGGTAGAACTTCTCAACGATTACGACTGTGAGATTCTTTATCACCCAGGCAAGGCGAATGTGGTTGCCGACGCGCTCAGCAGAAAGAGTTACGTGCTCAGTACCCGAAACATCCAAGCTCAGCACAATCTCGAGACCCTTATCCGCGAATCTCAACATGCTTGCTTTAACGAGCGTACATTGAAGAAAGAGAGGATCTATCACGATGGAGCTCAGTTAGTAAGCAAATCCGATGGGATATTCTATTATCTGGACCGAATTTGGATCCCTGGGCGGACCGAATTGCGAAAGATTATCATGAATGAAGCCCACAAATCCCGGTATTCTATTCATCCCGGTGCAGATAAGATGTACCAGGACCTTCGTTATAAGTACTGGTGGCCGGGCATGAAACGAGATATCGCCCTATACGTTGGAAGTTGCTTAACTTGTGCAAGAGTCAAGGCTGAACATCAAAGACCCTCTGGCTTACTCGAACAACCGTCGATACCTATATGGAAGTGGGAGAGTATAGCTATGGACTTCATAACGAAACTCCCACCCACGCCATCAGGTCACGACAGTATTTTGGTTATAGTCGATCGTCTAACGAAATCAGCCCACTTTTTGCCGATACGAGAAGACTACAAGGTGGAGGGACTAGCCCAAATCTACACCGACGAGATCATTTGTAATCATGGTACGCCTCGTGACATCATTTCAGACCGTGACGCTCGGTTTACTTCGCGATTGTGGGAAACGTTTCAAGCGGCCCTTGGTACGTCGCTTAATCTGAGTACTGCATTCCATCCTCAAACCGACGGACAGACTGAAAGAACGATCCGTACTCTTGAAGACATGCTCCGAGCGTGTGTCATAGATTTTGGTGGTAGTTGGAACAAACACCTGCCATTGGTGAAATTCTCGTACAATAACAGCTATCATGCCAGCATTCAAATGGCACCTTTCGAGGCTTTGTATGGTAGAAAATGTCGATCGCCTTTTGTGTGGCACGAGATCGGTCACTCGCAACTAACCGGTCCTGAGATTCTACAAGAAACGACTGACAAAATCCACCAGATTCGAGACAACTTGGTGAAAGCTCGGAACAGACAGAAAAGTTACGCCGATAGAAGACGCAAGCCCCTTGAATTTGACGTTGGCGACTACGTACTCCTAAAGGTGTCCCCTTGGAAGGGTGTAGTCAGATTCGGCAAGAAAGGGAAACTAGCGCCTCGATATGTTGGACTTTTTAAGATTCTGGAGAGGATCGGAAAAGTCGCCTACAGACTCGAACTACCGGAGGAACTCTGTAACGTCCACCCGACTTTCCACGTCTCTAACCTCCGAAAATGCCTTGCTGATCATGACCTAATCGTACCACTCGACGATCTTCAGGTCAACGAAACCTTACACTTCGTGGAAAAGCCTGTCGAAATCATGGATCGCCAAACCAAGCAACTCAGACGCTCACGCATCCCTATCGTGAAGGTCTGATGGGAGGGCAAACGAGGCGCGGAGTTCACTTGGGAACTCGAAAGCGACATGAAGGCCAAGTACCCGCAGTGGTTTAAATAGATCTGAAGCGTCAAATTGGTCAAACGACTCATGGTGATGTGCAGCTTCGAGCCTAATTTTGGGACGAAATTCCCTAAACAAGGGGAGGCTGTAACACCCCGTGTTTTCGAATGTCAAAGTCAAAGTCAAAGTCCAAGTCAACTTTGACTTTCTTTGACTTTAGATAGCCTATAATATGTTTTAGTTGTATTCTGTGGAGTAAGTGTTGTAATCAAGAATCGAAGTAATCGAATGTTTAATCAATGCGACCGATTTACGACTGTGAATAGTAGGAAGTAACAATGCGATAAAGTTAATCAATCAATAATCAAGTTAATCGATTCACCAATCAAACTCGAGACTCGAATTATGCGAACTCTGGTAGTGTTATACGTGTGCGTGTGCCTTATGTGTTACTTGTGCGTGTTTACTTATATGTTGGGTGTGGTATTCAGGCGAATCAATCGAAAATCGAATCGAAACTCAAAAAGTGATCGAACTCAATCGAAACCGACAACGAAACGTGAAATATAGATGCTTGTATGTAGATATAGTGATTGGGACTGAAAGTAATTTGACTAGGAAATCTATCGTATACGTATCATCGTCCATCGAAATCGAGACATCGAAAATCGTCGCGAAATACTCAAAGTGGGTCGCGGATCGAACAGGAGGCATCCGATCGAACAGGCCAGCCGATCGGCTAGCATCTTCCTAGACGATCGAGCAGCCCATTCGATCGGAGCTCCTGGCCGATTGGCTGCCACTTTCCTCTTTTGGAGCCTATAAATAGGGTTGTCATTGTCACACTTTCTATTTTTGGAAAGCTCTGACAGAACCAGCCTTCTTCTTCACCTTTTCTCAGATTTCTCTCAACTCCGGTAAGTTCCCACTCTAATTCTTGTACGTTTTTTATCATTGCATGATTCTACACCTTTCTATCTTTCAAAACTTGATTTCTAACCGTGAAATCACCAAGATCTAAGTGTTCTAGAGTGATGTCATCATGGTGTTCTTGAAGAACACCAAACTTTGGCCTCATCCAGCCATGAATAGCTTAGATCTGACCGGTTTCCACATAAACAAACTAAGATTTGTAAGAATCTTAACATTTTTATGAATGATTTCCAACTTTCTTCAACCTTTTACACTCGAAACCTTAAAACCGGTAGAAACGGAGCTTGAACCGGCTAACTAATCGTTTTAACAGTTAAGAGGTTCAAGATTCAGATTCTATATACAAGGTTCACTGATTTCGGGTTAAACGTCAACTTACCGTTTCGAGCAGTTCACCGGCCGGATTTGGGTGATTCCTGTCCGAACCGGTGCAACAAGTAAGAACCCACGTTCTACAGTTTAACTCGCCGTCAAGTTACCTTAAAAGCATGACAAATAATCAAACAGCCAAGTGTTAGACGAAAGGCCGACCAGGTCAGAAATGCTGGCCGAACGGCTAGGCTGTTCAAACAGCCCAGCCGATCGGACATACCAGCCGATCGACCGGGCCAGCCGATCGGCTAGCACATGGTCTCACACTTTCCAAACGTTACGAAGTATGCTATTGACGAGGTGATGTTCGATCGAGTATCCTACTCGATTGGTAAACATTACTCTTCGGATCATGAGATACTATGCTTCAACACTCAATTGATTTTTACAACTCGTTCGTAGTAAGGAATGCCAGCCGATCGAATAGTCTGTTCGATCGAGCGACATCCTGTTGAGAACCACTTCAAAAGTTCCCAGCCGATCGGTTAAGCCGGCCGATCGAACGTACCGTTCGATCGATCGACCTGAAAGGTAAGAACACCTTAGTGTTCTCATATACTACAACGAAAACTTCAAAGGTTCAAATCCTCGAACACAAACACACCAGAGGAAGAAACAATCCAATCGAATGGCCCAGCCGATCGAGCCTACCGGCCGATCGAACAGGACTGACCAAACGGACATACCAGCCGATCGAACAGACCGTTCGATCGAACCTGCCGTTCGATCGACCAGCCTATTCGATCCATCCACATTTGTTTACATTTCCACGTTACTCATTGTTGTGCTATCGAACTATTCAGGCTAACCCTACTCTCAGCGCTCCCTTCAATCCATAATCAATCACTGTGAGTATACTCGATCCCTTTTTGCTTTTAGCACTTTTGGGTGTTACATACGTTGCTTATACCAAAACACAATCGATCACACTACCCAAACTATTTAAACGCTAACCGATATGCATGTATTACGTGACTTAATGAATGCTTGTTGATTGTGTTTACACGTGGAATGCTGTCTGCCTGCCTTAACGACGTAGTACTATAGTTTGGACTCAGCACCCGTTCATGCGGGGGTTGTTAAGGACAATTACTTGCATGGATTACGGTGGTAATCATGTATTGCGAACCGTCTCGGACGGTCAACCCGCAGTCATTGGTATCGATAGGTCCATGTCGATAATTAACATGCTTCGTTTTCCTCTGTGTACGTGCTGGTTATGCGTAAACTATTCAAACTCTATATGCTATTATCAAACTTGTATGCTCACCTTTACATTAAATGTATTGACTTTATTTTAACGTATGTGTCATGTATTTAGGATGCTTATTTGCTAGGAAAGCGAGGCTAGAATAAGTTTCTAGAAGCCCCCAACAAATGGTTGTCTGCCAAGAACAAGTGTCTGGGGCATAGTTGTCTGTAGATCCTGTCCTCTGGCATTACAGCCAAAAAGTCAACAGAATAGGGGTCTAGAAGCAGATAAACAATTGCTGTAATAATATTTGAATCTGAGTTGTCGGAACGAAATTTCTTGTTTGGATGATTATCTGTAATGACATGTTTGTTTATTCGGGATACGGTATGGGACGTATCTTTAACTGGATTATATAAATAGTTGTTATGGAAACTTCTGAACAATCTGTTTCGCTCAGTGCCATGCCCCGATGATTCCGCCATCGGTTGGGGTGTGACAATCACAGAGGGTTATACTAACAATAAAATATGTCCAAAAGAAGCTCTAAGGCAATCCTAAACTTGGCTTAAACGGGTCAAAACTAAAAGTCAAAGCATAAGTCAAACTATGCGACTTTCGGTCCCGAACCGAGCCCAAAACTGAAAATTGTCGGGGTGAACATGTTTAGACATGTTCTTACATTATTTACCAAGTTATATTAATGATAAAACAGGTTGCATGGATCCTACATTGCTAATTATGCATTAATTTGAAAATAAGCATTCTGTTGACTTTTTAAAGTAAGCTTTGACCCGACAATTGACATAGTTAGAGTGGGAATCTGAGAATACCCTTTTAAGGGTTTATTACTCACATAATTACCCACTCATAGGTATTTTTAATTCGAGATTTGACTGAATAAATTATGAGTAATCTCGAAGTTAAACCTTAATTATGACGGTTTGACTTTTAGCTAATTAACTAAGCTAAACTGAATTAGGAAGGGTTAAGAATGCTTACAAGAGTCCTAATTACGACTAGAGAGCCTAATGAATCCTTGCTGCTGACTAGAGAGCTCCAGAGGTGAAGTTGTGATGGTTTGCAAATGAATGGCACAAGGTTGTAAACTTGGGAGTTGCTTATATATGGAATTTGATCTCACAAGATGATGCCAAACAACTCTATGCATGGATTCAGATCATCACAACTGTCCCTAGTGCATGAAAACCCATTTGTATAGCCCCTGGTATCATTTTACAGGCCCATAAGTCGGTTACAGACCTTAAAATGGCATATGCCAGTGTTTTTGTCACTGCAGTGGGTCACGCGGCCCGCGTAAAAGCCCATATGGGCTTACGCGGCCGGTATCAGTGCGCGGAACAGGTTAAACAAGTTTCAGTTATTACATTTTGGCCCCTGATCCTTTTCAAACGTGGTTTTAAGCTATTTCTTTGCACTTTTGACCCTTCAACTTGATTTTTAAGGGCTTTATGACTTATACAAACTTGGTTAAGTCCTTGTTTCACTTTGTGGTCACCCATAAGGCCTTAGAATTCAATGTTGACGCTTTCAACCCCTCGTATACAAATTTTATCATAACTTTCTCATACGTTAACGAAACTTTATGAAATTTTTATCGCACATTCTAGTGAGCATAATTTATCGTTACAAAGCTTCGGGTTTGCCAAAAGGTCACTCAGAGGTATACTTTAAACATGTTGACACATTTAACCCATGTAGTTTGTAATCTCTCACTTTCTTTCATATTTAGCTCCGTATGATCCATGATTTATTCGTTTGAAGGTATAAACATCTTGTAGGGCTATTTTAAAATATATTTATCCATTGTTAACACTTTGGACCCTTATATTCACATAGTTTCCTTGTTTGTCAACTTTAGCCCTTCTAAAGTATTCTTTCACACATTCAAAGCTTACGACACGTGTCAATTCATTATTGGACATGAATTTTTCGAGGTGTTACATCTTAGGTTAGCAGACAGTACCAACTTCACTTTCATCTCAGATAGGCAAAAGGTATGGGACTACTAACTTACATATCTAACTTCACTTTTAAATGTTTATGGCATTTTATCATATCTAACTTACATTGTCTGAGGCAGGGACTACTGCCTGCATTATCCAAAGTGGTCCCAGGCTCTGAACACAGCTTCTGTTTAAGACATATCCACCAGAATCTGAAGAAGGATTGGCCAGGTGATGTGTACAAAAACTTGTTATGGGGAGTAGCATGCAAGACATCAATGCCATATTTTGAAAAGTCAATGGAGGAAATGAAGATTGCAGAGCCTGGTTTCCATGAAAAGCTATCACATATCCCAGCAAGCAGTTGGTCAAAAGCACACTTTTCAGGTAGGGCCAAATGTGACATATTGTTGAATAATATATGTGAAGTGTTCAATAGGCAGTTGATAGGAGCCAGAGACAAACCTGTAATCACATGTTTAGAGTTCATAAGAGTGTACATGACCAAAAGAATTGTGAATGTAAAGAAGATTCAAGCTAAAGCTCATGGTCCATTAACTCCTCATGCTCAAGAAGTGTTTAATAAGATCAAAGAAGAAGCCTCACAACTCAATGTTTTAATGGTGGATGCAGTACAGTACCAGGTATGTGTATTGTTGTCATAAGACCCTTTACTAGTTGTATTGCAGTTTGACCATTTCAATGTTGGATAGTGATTTTGTGTAGGTGAATAGCTCAAGATCCCAGTGTGTTGTTAATATGAAGAACAGAACATGCACCTGCAGAAAGTGGGATTTAACTAGCATGCCATGTAAACATGCAGTGGCTGCTATCAATGATATGGCCAGGAATGATATTAGGATAGGGGTGCCCGAAGAATTGGTTGATGAAGTGTATTGGTTATCCACATGGAAGAAGGTTTATGAGAATGTGATTAATCCAATTCCCGGGCTTGAGAATTGGATACCCTCACAATGTCCCACCACACTTCTGCCTCCCAAACACCATAAGCAGGTTAGTGGTTTTTAATAGGTAATCTCATCTATAACAGTTTACCTTTTCTATTTTTAATTGTAGTATAATGACAAATAGGTTGGGAGGCCACAAAAGAAGAGAAAGAAATCAGTTGGTGAGGCTGAAGTTCAAGCTCATTTTGATAGTGAGGGAAAAATGACCAGGAAGGGCAATACAACCAAGTGCAGCAAGTGCAAAAATGTGGGACACAACAGTAGGACATGCAAGGGGCAGGGTGGGGAGAATGTTGTACATGCACCAAGTGAGGATCAATTTGCAGGTGGAGAAAACAAAACCAAGAAGGGCAAGTGTAGCAAGTGTGGAACCTTGGGTCATAACAGTAGGACATGCAAGGGCCAGGGAGGGGAGAATGTTCAAGAATCTCAAATTGCAACACAAGGTGCACCAAGTTCGAGTGAAGCTTATTTAGGTTGAGTTCAATGATTTCAATGGTTTAAGACTTGTTTATGTTTTGTGAAGTACTTGTTTATGTATGGTTTAAGACCTGTTTATGTATGGTTTAAGACCTGTTTATGCAGTGGCTGCTATAAGACT
The DNA here is from genome assembly GCF_002127325.2 of Helianthus annuus. Taxonomy (NCBI): domain Eukaryota; kingdom Viridiplantae; phylum Streptophyta; class Magnoliopsida; order Asterales; family Asteraceae; genus Helianthus; species Helianthus annuus. The sequence continues at coordinate 73,066,480 of NC_035449.2, forward strand.
TGTTTATGTATGGTTTAAGACCTGTCAAGTGCAGTTTATGTATAAAGAGTTGTTTATGGTTAACTGCAGATAACTGCAGTTTATGTATAAGTTAATGCAGTTTAACTGCAGTTTATGTATAAGTTAATGCAGTTTAACTGCAGTTTATGCTGCTCTTGGTAATGCAGTTCAACTGCAGTTATGTTTCTGCAGTTCAACTATTTGTCATTGTATGTTAATGCAGTTTATGCAGTTCATGTATCAAACACATTGAGTCTCAACCACAACTAAATTTCATTAAACGTATCAAACACATGCCGAGTCTCATCCAATCGGTCAATACAAACATTTAAAACCCTAACAATCTACTTCCAATGAGCATCATCATTTGACCATTCGGAGTCAGAAGAATGTTCCCCCGGGTATGGATCATGGTACCAATCATCCTCCGGTGGTTGAACTGCACATTCCCACCTAGCCCATTCCAACTCTTCTGAGTCGTAGTCCGCTGCTGGATCTGGAAGAGATGCTTCATACTCTGCTTTCAACACTTCTATCACAGCATCATAGTCATCAAACCACTCTTCCTTCAGCACAGACGACACTAAGTCCAAGTCATTGTCAGCCACTTCCTCAACCAATTCGTTATTCTACACATCAACGGCAACATTCATAGCATTAAACTGATACTAAACTTGTTCAATGTTCATTCATACATTAACCAAAAACAGACACATAACCAACATTCATTACATTAACCAAAAAAAGACACATAACCAACATTCATTACATTAAACTAAAAATACACATAAACCACCACAATCATTAACCAAGTGAACAATAAACACATCTTCAAAAACATCACTTCCTTATCTTTCTTAATTGCCAAATCATCTTTGTTTTCCATGCTCCTTAACAATATGGGTATTACTTTCTCACAACCAAAGCATGAATATGAAGGTGGAGATGAAGGTGTATCAGCCCACCGTATAAAACCACAATCTTTCTTCTGTAAAAACACATCAATCAGGAAATATCCATATAACTAACTTTAATCTTTCTTCTATAATTTTAACTTACACAGCATAAGAAGCGTCGATTTGGATTAGCTTCAGTCTTTGAAACCTTGTACCAAGTCGCTGCACCACATGAACAGAGGAATTGAGAAGCTTCCCCGCCCTGAGATGATTTCTTGTTGGAGCTTACACCGGATTTTTGAGACATCTTCACAATAGATCAGGTTGGATCGATCGATTTGGGAATTAGGGTTCTAGGGTTCGTATGAGATCAGTTGTGTTATGAATCGGTTTGATCAATTTAGGGAATTAGGGATTATATGTGTTTATCATTAAGGTATAAAGGACATTTCACAATTGTCAAACAGTCAAACAGACGGAAGTGTAACAGAGGGACTCAAATTGTTATGAATTTAGAAGCTCAGGGCTCAAAAAAACAAAAAAAAAATGAATTTAGGGGGTCAGGTTGATGTTTCACACATACCACAGGGACGCAAATTGCATTTTTCTCATTAATAAATTACTAACTATGCTTAGCTAAAAATAACTATTTAAATTACTTTCACATAAATTTTAGTGATTAAATAATTGATGAGTTTATAATACATGGGAATTTACGAATAGGGCCCAAAATTTTGTATAAATGTAGAGTTCGAATGGAATCCTGTATTGCCCTCCAGGTGTCTTAAAAGTTTGGACCTTATCCCAATTTCCCCCTCTAAAATGGCTTGCTTCATTTGTATATGGTGCTTCAAGATTTGTACCTATGGCAAAACTACCAAAAGGGTAATAAACCCGGTTCTCTATAAGGTATATAGATATTGGGTGAGGTTCTAGAGTGAACACTAGTGTATTTGCGAACTGAGTGAACAAATCTTGGCCATTGATCTACACACGTGTATGGTCAGGATCTCATCATCAAATCGTAAAATACACCAGTGTATTTCAACATCAAATCCTGGCCATTGATCTACACATGTGTATGGCCAAGATTAGTTCACTCAGTTCGCAAACTACACTAGTGTTCACTCTTGAACCTATATATATATATATATATATAGGGAGAAGATCATGCGAGAACCACCTCTTATTGTGAGAACCGCGAGAACCAATGTGAACACACAAAAAACGCCTAAAAATAGCTAAAAATCACACAAAATTTTTTTTTTAATATTTTTTATATAAAAATCGCTACTTTTCGAAGCCAAAAAAAAAAAAAATTTAATTTTTTAAAAAAAAAGTTTTTTTTTTGCCACTAAAAGTAGCGATTTGAGCATAAAAATATTAAAAAAAAATTTTTTTAGATTTTTTTTTTGATTTTTTTAGATTTTTTTTAGATTTTTTAAGGTTTTTTTGGGGTTTAGTTTTTAGTATTTTAGCTTGGGGGGGGGGGGTATAGGTTTTTGGGGGGTGGGGGAGGGGGGTTTAGGTTTTTTTTTTTTTTGGGGGGGGGGGTGGGTTAGGTTTTTTTTTTTTTTTGGGGGGGGGGGGAAGGGGGGTGGGTTAGGTTTTTTTTAGGTTTTTTAGCTATTTTAGGTTGTGTTTACATTGGTTCTCAAGGTTCTCATAATAAGGGTGGTTCTCGCATGAGCCCCTCCCTATATATATATATATATATATATATATATATATATATATATATATATATAGATAAAGCTACAGGAATGAAACATCACTAACAAGTATGAATATTTAAAAGTTTTTGGGTATATATTTCAGGTAAACAGGTATATTGTTTTGAGTAATCAGGTCAGGTATAATCTAATCTTATACCAGTCCCATACCCACGAAATATTTTTCTTTCTTACCCATACTCAACCCAATACCCGTGGGATATCGGGTATACCCGTCCCAAGTGCTTCGGGTTTCGGGATACCCAAGTTCTCCAATGCTCTAATATAATATATAGTTAGTAAATTCCCAGTTGCATCAGATCAAGTACAACTTCAACTTTCAAACGCTTAGTGCACCACAAGGTTGATCCGATGTTATAACATTAACATAATAATATGTGTAATTCATTGATGGATTTCATGGGACAAACAATTGTATACTAATAATAGATAAACTGAATGAACAGTAGATTTGTTTTGTTGATTTTATTTTTTATTTTTATGTGTTATTTAGTGGTTTTTTATATATGTTATGTGGTTAGGGATGACAATTAAACCCGAACCTGCTAGGTAAACCTGAAACCCGTCACATTTGAGACGGGTTTGGGGTCGGTTAATCAGGTTTGGGATGGGTTTGGTAATAGTTTTATTTTTTTTGCGGGTTTGGGATTTAGTGATATACCCGTTTACCCGACCCAATTACCCGATGAAGTATACCCGTTTTGCCCGATTGTATACCCGATACAATTCCTTTTATATTATTAAATATGTATATATACGATACATCCATTTTTTACACTTATAGGTATTCTATTCCGTATACATTGTAGTTATTTGATATATATTTTTATAATGACAATACAAAATGTAACCGGTTAGTAATTACCCGATAGATACCCAATGGGTTTTGAGATGAGTATACCCAACGAGTAATCTTTTTAAATTAACGGGTTATCCGAAACCCGCGAGTATACCCGATACCCGATGGGTATTTACCCGCTAGAAACCCGACGAGTTTTGGGACGGGTTTGGGACAAGCTTATCTAACCGGGTTTGGGTTTGGGATTATCTAAACCCGTCTCATTGCCATACCTATATGTGGTTCTTTTATATATCTTATGTAATTTGTGTTTGTTTTTTATCGATGTAATTCACATACCAGTATTTTTTGATCATATCAAGATTTTTTTCTCTATGGGTTGCTGTAACGAGTGTAGGTGAACAAAACAAACCGATACCGATCAAATTCCCGCCGTGTTGGTATATTTTTGGTCATATCATGATTTTTTTTCTCTATTGGTTGCTATAACGAGTGTCAGTACCGTAATTAAACGAACTGATACCCACCCACCGCGCAACGCGCGGATTTAATAACACTAGGAAATATGATCAAAAAATACTGGTATGTGATATACTAATAAAATTAGAAGTGAATGAATAGTGAATATATATTAATTAAATAGTGATCTAGGAAATATAAGAATATGGGGTATGGGGCGAGGGTTGTGACGTGGGTTGGGTATAAACGCCCAAGTCACCACCTCGGGTGGGTTTGGGTTTCGGCGTGGCCCCTTAGGCGGGGGTTTCAGCTCGGGCGTTGGGCGGGGCTATCAAGATGACATGGCGTGATCTCATTGGCCAAGACAAGTAGCCGTTTGGGCTAGCCGTTTGCCAACGACTATGTGTTTAAAAAAATCTATGAAATATTAGAATATGTGGTATGGGGCGGGGGTTGTGTCGTGGGTTGGGTACAAACGCCAAAGTCACCACCCCAGGTGAGCTTGGGTTTCGGCGTGGCCCCTTGGGCGGGGGTTTCAGCCCGGGCGTTGGGCGGGGCTATCAAAATGACATGGTTGGATCTCATTGGCCAAGACAAGTAGCCGTTTGGGCTAGCCGTTTGCCAACAGCTATGTGTTTAAAAAAAGATTTAGGAAATATTAGAATATGGGGTATGGGGCGGGGGTTGTGGCGTGGGTTGGGTACAAATGCCCAATTCACCACCCCGGGTGGGTTGGGTTTCGGCGTGGCCCCTTGGGCGGGGGTTTCAGCCCGGGCGTTGAGCGGGGCTATCAAGATGACATTGCGGGATCTCATTGGCCAAGACAAGTAGCCGTTTAGGCTAGCTGTTGGCCAACGGCTATGTGTTTAAAAAAAAGATCTAGGAAATATTAGAATATGGGGTATGGGGCGGGGGTTGTGGCGTGGGTTGGGTACAAACGCCCAAGTCACTACCCCAGGTGGGCTTGGGTTTCGGCGTGGCCACTTAGGCGGGGGGTTTCAGCCCAAGCGTTGGGCGAGGCTATCAAGATGACATGGCGGGATCTCATTGGCCAAGACAAGTAGCCGTTTGTGCTAGCCGTTTGCCAACGGCTATGTGTTTAAAAAAATCTAGGAAATATTAGAATATGGGGCATGGGGCTGGGGTTGTGTCGTGGGTTGGGTACAAACGCCCAAGTCACCACCCCGGGTGGGCTTGGGTTTCGGCGTGGCCCCTTGGGCGGGGGTTGTATTTGAGGGTAAAAATCGGTGAATACCGGTGCCGAACCGGTACCGAAAAATACGTGACGTTTTAGTTTGAGTTACTTTTTGTTATTTGACATGTTTTGTCATTCTTATAGAACGATTTGGTTTAGCGCGTCGCAACGCGCGCGCATGGTAAACAACTAGTTTCTATAAAAACCCTTCTAAACTACTTATTCTTCATTCCAAATTGACTTCCTCATTCTAGAATGGCTTCTTTTCTCCTCTCCTACGTCTCATGTCCCAAACCAATCTCGTTGACAAAAGATAGCGGCATTGATTTCTCGCATAGGCTTTGCAGCTTTAAGATCAATAGAGTTTCATTCCCTGCCATTAAGCTTAGCCGGAGAAGCACCACCATGTCGGTCGCCCCTCTCGATGTGCGTAATATCATCTTAGATGGTTACGGGTATAGACAAAGATTCAATGTTCGGTCTTATGAAGCTGAAACCAAAAACATCACCATTCAAAGCATTTTTAACTTTCTTGAGGTTCAAATCTATCTCTCACGTTTGCTTCTAATTTTTTTTTTTAATATTAAATTAGCATTTTTATTTCATTCCAATCATCAGGGCAAATTACATAAGGATATAGCAGGTAGACGAGCAACAAACTGTGCTGCCATCCAAAATAGTCTTAGTTCATCAAAAGTTTTTAATAATAAATATAGAAAATTTAGCCATCATGAAAGTAGTCCGTCCTCACTCCTTTGTCCTCATTTCCGCTTACAAACCGCCGACGTCTAGGATTTAGCCTACACTTTTGGTTTGTTGACTAATTACCACGTGCATTTGTAGGCTTAGTTCACTTTCTATTTATTTATGAAAACTTTTAGTCAACCAAGATTATTTTGGTAATTTTCCGATATTATTGTTAATATCTTAAATTTCGAATTAAGTATATGTAAACAAACTCGCAGGAAGCTTCATGGAATTACGTAAGGCTGTTTTGGGTCTACGCCAATGAATCTGGTGCGACTCGTCGTATGATCAAGAATGATCTCAGATGGGTTGTTTCAAGAATGGAACTTCAAATTGATGAGTATCCGAACCCGTAAGTTATTACGCCGATGCTCATTAAGAAACTATACAGAAAGACTAAAACTAATGGTTTCTAATAGGGGAGACCAAGTGGATATAGACACATGGGTTGGATCATCAGGAAAAAACGGAATGCGACGAGATTGGGAGATCAAATGGGCCGACACGGGCAAGGTTTTTGCTAGAGCAACAAGGCAAGTTCCTGCATAACTTTTGCCACTTTTTTGTTGCTAATATTGTTGTTATAAGTATAACATGTACAGCACATGGGCGATGGTGAACCAGAAGACGCGACGGGTATGGAAAATGCCAGATGAAGTAAGGGCAGAAATCTCACACTCATTCATTGAAAAACAAGCCATCATACAAGATCACCCTAAAAAACTATGCAAGATTGATGATAATGCAAGATATGTAATATCAGGTTTGCAGGTAATTAAACACCTCATTTTTGCCATCTTTTAGGTGATCAAAAGTGTGGACACCCAATCTATAGGCTTATATATATGTACGTTATGCAATCCTAAACCACTTTTTGATAATTTATTTGCAGCCCAAGAGAAAAGACATGGATATGAACAACTGCGTCAGCAACAAGACGTACGTTGATTGGATGCTTGAGGTAACAGTTGAAAAATGAATCTTTGAAATTGATTCGGAAGGAGAATTTAATTTATCTTAAGGGTCTGTTTGGTATGGGGTAATGGAATAGATGAGAGAATGGAATGGACGAGGTAATGGAATGGACAACGGAATGAAATGGATCATTCCATTCCATTGTGATGTTTGGTTACTCATATATGAATAAAATGAATCATTACTTTGTACAATTTGATAAACAAAAAAAAATGAAGTAAACACAACTGTATTAAAGCGACAAAAAATATAATTGACTCAATAATAATAATATTAATAATAATATTAATAATAATAATAATAATATATTAATGATAAAAAATTAATAATAGATTTTTCTTATATATTAATATTAGTATGAATATTAATAAATATAAATATAAATATAAATACAAATAAATGTATAATAATAATAATAACAACATATTTCTTTCCATTCCTTGAAGGAATGGAAAAAAACACCTACATACCAAGGAATGGAAATTGTTATATTTGGAAGGAGTTACATTCCCTTGGAATGCTCCATTCCATTACCAATGATAACCAAACATGTTTATTTTCATTCCATCAGAATGATCAATTCCATTCCACCTTTCATTCCTTCATACCAAACGCTACCTAACGGTTAACGATTTTATTAAAGATCCACACATACTCTAAAAGGGTGCCCGTGCGATGGTTTTTGTTTTTTATTTTTATTATTTTTTTTTCCAAACTAAGGTGTAAAGAAAAATATTAATGTATAAAAAAATTAAAGACCATTTAAACATCGTGTGAAAATTTGGTTTAATAGCCAATTATATGTTTTAAAAATTTGTACTATATATTTTTAAAATTATATATGTGACATCCTCATATGTATAAAAAATAGTATAGATATATAAATTAAAAGGCAAACTTCATTGTATATATAATAAAGTATTTTTTTGTTCTCGTAAGTGGCTTTATTACGTGTTTGGATCGACATGTCGAAGGATAATGAAATCGGTATTTATTATTTTACTTTATTTTTTATTTAGTAAGTACTTGTTCTATAATTAATAAATATAACTTGTATTAAAAGATTGAAGAAAATGGTGAATGATGAGTATAACATAGATTAAATGAGGGGGTATATGATGGTGATGCAACACTAAGGTGGTGTTTGTTTTTTGGCCAGAAGCACTTTTGGCCACTTATGTCTGTGTCTGCGCGCAGACGTTTGATGTCTGCAGCTTGTTTGTTTTATCGCAGACCTTTCATTAAAAAGGTATGCGAGACCTCTTCTTGGCACAGACATGGACCCGAGTCTTCTTGGCGCAGACGTTTACCTCTTCTTGGCACACCCCTGCTCCGCCACCACCTCTGCTCCGCCACCACCTCCACCTCCGACACCCCTGCTCCGAAACCATCATCGTCATCATCTGTTATCATCATCATCGATGGCAAACAAAACCCCCAAATCGATCTGAAACAAAACCCCCCAAATCGATCACATCCGTTATCATCATCATCATCGATGGCAAACAAACCCCCCAAATCGATCGGAAAGAAAACCCCCAAATCAATCGGAAACAAAACCCCCTAATCGATCACATCTGTTACATCATCATCATCATCATCGATCTGTTACATCATCATCATCATCGATCGGTGTGGTGTATAGTGACGGTGGTGGCTGTGGTGTATGGTGACGGTGGTGGCGGTGGTGTAGTGGTGACGGTGGTGGTTGTGGTGTAGTGGTGACGGTGGTGGCGGTGTAGTGGTGACGGTGGTGGCTGTGGTGTAGTGGTGACGGTGGTGGTGGCGGTGGTGTAGTGGTGACGGTGGTGGCGGTGGTGTAGTGGTGGCGGTGGTGACGGTGGTGGCGGTGGTGAAAGCAGAGAGAGAATAGTCTGGTGTGTGTGTGTGTGTTGTGTGTGTAATGTGTGTATGAAGAGGTTTATGTAGAAAAAAAACGAACCCTCTTCTTCTTGCAGACTACAGACCTTTGGTCCACCTCTTCTCCTGCAGATGCCTGCAGATGTGGTCCGCAGACTGCAGACTGCAGACTTTTTCCTGTAGAAAAAACAAACAGCACCTAAGGTGACTAAGACCACAGGGTGTGGATAGACATGAAGAATGAGCATTATTCAACATGTGGACATCACGTTAGTGCACGTCAGAAAAGTGGCGTGGTGGAAAAAGGGAGGGTGAAAGAGGGGCGTTATCCGACATGTGACACATATTTTTTTATTAGTTTTATTTAATAATTACATATTATCTATTAATTTAAAAAAATAACATTATTACTAATATAAATAATAAAAACACTTACAAAATTTAGATTAAAAAAAGGTTACATTACTAAAAAAAACCGATTATATTATTAAAACTTAAAAAACGAAAATAAAAACATAATCTAAAATAACCGAAATTAGGTACGATATTTATTAATGATTTCTTTTTTAGTTTCATATATGTTTCCCGTTCTTCGCGTTCAAGGTGATCGATCTTCATAGCGAGTATTTTCATATCCGTTTGCTTTTACTTTTCTTCGTAAAGGCTAAAAGCCTTTATTTTTTTAGTGTTTCTTTCTTGTTGGATGTTGTTGAACACGTGGATTTCTTCTTGGATGCTGGTCAAAGCGGGGTTTTTTTTCATCACTCGTAGTGGATGATTTTTTGGCCCATTTTTTTACTTATTTCTTCCCGGTGGTCGTTCGGCTTCAAAATCATCGTCGTTTAAGTTGATCTCAAAATCGGTACGAGCATCCAAGAGACTAGTGGAGAAACAACTTTTGAACCTTTTAGAGGACGATTGTCCCGCTAAAGGTACTCGTACCCATTTTAGCGAGCTTTTCGAAAGTGGTGAAATGGTGAGTTTTTTTATATAGGTGGGGTGATTGATTTTTTAAAATAAAAAATCTTTTTCCTTTTTAATGTCATTGGGGTCCAACGGCAACCAATGCACACCACGTCATAAACACAACGCCGGTGGGATTTGTCAAGGGCTTGAAACAACACTGTTGACAACGCGGGGGACGGGTGTGGTGTGTGTGGCATGGAAGGGCATAAACGCCGCTCCTCCACGCCCACACCGTGTGGTCTAATGGTTAATGAGAAGTATAAACCAGATTAATAGTAACTCTACTTTAACCTAACCCGTTATTATTAACTTTTGCAACACTAACCACTAGTACTAACCTTCCATCAATAGTGCCTTTTCTGCTAAGGATATTACTTACTTTGTTAATTTCCACTTAACAATTAAGTTCCCAAAGGCCACCCACACAAGTTGCTACCTACTAATATGCATCAATTTGACTTTAGGACAGTATTCTCATATATAGATTATTATCCTTCAATTTCCAATAAACGAGTAAAAAGACGTGTTATTTAAATCCTTACAGGCGATCCCAGATGAATGCTTAAATAATTATCAGTTATCAAAGATCATACTAGAATACCGAAGTGAATGCAAGAACTCAGACGTGGTTCAGTCTATTAGTGAACTTGGAGAAGTCGGAATCATTGAAAATGGATATCAAGAGAATATACATATGAATGTGAATACTCAAGGAGACGAATTACCAAATGTAAGAAACAATAGATACACACACCTCCTACAAGTCAAAGGTGAGTCAAAATGTGAAGAAATTGTTAGGGGAGAGACCACTTGGAAGAAAAGACTTGTCTAGCTTCATCTTCGGGTTAAAAATGATTTTTCCCTTTCTTTCCTTTCAGGTTTGTAATGTTGGAAAATCAGTGTAACATAGAATCTTCGTTAACTTTGTATATGTATGTGTGTGCGCGTATGTATTATAGTCATTTTATTGTGTTTTAGCACGTCCACAAACGGGTTTTAAGCCACTGAAACCAATGTGTACCCACATGACCAGGAAAGATTAGTGCAATATTAGTTCGTAACTATAATTTTGATTTTTATTTACATATTATTAATAAAAGAATATCTTTGATTCTTTTCTTTATATTTCGTGTTATGGTCATAAAATGTATTATCAATTATAAATGTCACTTAATAAAATACACTTGTTTAGACATAAAATAAAGTATTAGAATGTCCTAATTTTACTGATGTTACCTAACAACTACAATTTTTACATAGAGTAAATCACTTTTTGAGTCCCCGTATTTTATTGATTTTAATCACTTGAATTCAAAATCAAAAAATTTAATGTACTGAGTCACTAATCGCTCATTTTATAACGAATTGAGTCCAATTTTCTAACACTTGTACTTTGATTTTGGACTCAAAACGTTATGACAAATCAAACACAGCGACTCAAAACGTTATAAAATGAGCGATTAGGGAATCAAAGCATTAAACTTTTTTAATTTAGACTAAAGTGGTTAAAACCACTAAAACACAAAGGAATCAAAAAATAATTTACTCTTTCATATATATATATCCTTGTATTTGCATTGTTTATATAGCAAATCTAATAGGAATAGTTAAATAATCAAATTAAATTGTCATTTGCAGGTTTTCATAATATGGAGTGGTTGTGGATAAAGTAGGAGTCAAGATAAAAAAGACGAGAAAAAAACTAAAGAAGTCAAAGAGTGTATGATTCGTACTCAGTCAAAGAGGCGTCAACAAAGAAGGTGTAACACCCCGTGTTTCGAAAGTCAAAGTCAAATTCAAGATTAAAGTCAAAGGAAGAAAAGATTGCTAATTGCGATCTGTCACTTCTTGCTCAATTCCTGTTTTAACTTCTTTGACTTGTAGATAGTGTATTTTATTTGTCGCTTTAATTGTATTATGTGGAGTACTTGTTAATAATCGAAGTTTATTCGCTAATTATCGCATGTGTTTTATCGCTTTCGCTTATCGCAATCGCATTCGCAACCTGAATTATGTGTTCTGGATATTGTTTTACGTGTGTGTGCTATTTATGTGTTACTTGTGCATGTTTAATTATGTTTGTACTGTGGTGATTAATCGAAACACAATTGAAACACTATCGCAATCGAATTGCAAACGCTAAACGCAAGATAATTATAGTGATTGTATGCTAGATATAGTAGTTGGGATTAATGAGAACTCTATCGCATCGCAACACTCAATACACGAATCCAAAAGGCAAAACTCGTCGCGCCAAGCACTCGAATCGAGTGGCCAACCGATCGAGTTGCCACCCAATCGACCAGCCACCTTTCCCACTTTCCATTTTGGGAAACCCTATAAATACCCTTCATATGTCACATCACTTGATGTGACAGTTCTCACTCGATCCAACTCGCTCCAGCCCACTTTTCTTCCGATTTCTCGCAAATCTTGTAAGTTTCCAACCTAAATCTTGTACTTTCTTGATCTACACGCACTCCTACACCTTTCTACCCTTTGAATCTTAACTTTTAACCGTGAAATCAATGGATTCAAGGTGTTCTAGGATGATGTCATCATGGTGTTCTTTGGAACTTCATATTTTGGCTTCAATCCACCAAGAACAACTCAGATCCGAACGATTTCCACATGAATAAACAAAGGTCTTGCATAGATCTGAACATATTCAAGGTGTAAAGGATTAAAAGATGGTTTTCTAAATTTTTTTCAACTCTTTTACACTCAATGCACTCAAACCGATAGAATAGGAGCTTGTTCTGATATTCTACTCCTTCTTAGCGATGTGTTGGTTCAAGATCTGGATTCTATCCAAGAGATTACTGATTTCGGGTTAAACATAAAACACCGTCTCAAACAGTTAAACTGGTCGGACTATGGTGATTCCGGTCCGATCGGGCCAATAAGTCTTGACGAGGTTTCTGTTGTTTGGCACGTTATCAAACCGTCTCGAGAAAACCGCAAAACTTTCAAAACAAACAAGTGTTAAGACGATCAGACTGCCCGGACGGATTGCCGCCCGATCGGGTTGCCACCCGATCGGATTGCCACCCGATCGGACAGCCGTCCGACCGGCTTGCACTTGGTCCCACACTTAAATTATATTTCAAACTTTCAAGAGTTTTGGACACCGAACGGATTGCCGTCCGATCGGGTTGCCACCCGATCGAACGACCACCCGGCCCTGTGATGTTCTGAACACAACACTTAAACAATTTTCAACATGTTCATGACAAACGGATTGCCATCCGATCAGATTGCAATCCGATCGAGTGACAAACTGCTGTGAACTTGTTCTCACTAAGTGTCCAACCAATCAGATCGTCGCCCAATCGAATGGTCGTTCGATCGATCGACCTGAAGGGTAGAGATACTTCTCTGTTTTCAAAATGCTACAACATAAACTTCAAAAGTCAAACCATCATACACAAACACATCCATCCTAAACGAGGTAACAATCTAACCGAGTGGTCACCCGATCGGATTGCCATCGGATCGGATTGCCGTCCGATCCTTTATGTAACACCCCGTGTTTCCGAAAGTCAAAGTCAAAGTTAAGATTGAAGTCAAAGGAAGAAAAGATCGCTAACTGCGATATGTCTTTCTTTGCTTAATCCCTACTTGACTTCTTTGACTGTAGTTAGCCTATTTTATGTTTTTACGTTAGTTGTATTATGTGGAGTAATTAATTACAATCGAATTAATCGAAGTTTATTTATCGATGCGAACCGCTTTACGATTGTGAATAATAGGAAGTAACAATGCGATAAAGTCAATTAATCAGTAATCGAACTAATCTAATCATCATCGAACTCGAAACTCGAATTGTGCAACCTTGGTGTTATTATACATGTGTGTGTGCCTTATGTGTTACTTGTGCATGTTTACCTTATGTTATGTGTGGTAATCAATCAAAACTCGACTCGAAATCGAAACCCAATCAAACTCAATCGAAATCGAATTATGATAATTGGTGGAGAAGAGACAGTGCAAGATATAGATGTTTGTATGTTAGATATAGTAGTTGGGATTAAAAGTAATTTGAATAGGAAAACTCTATCATACTCGCATCGTCCTCAATCGAAATCGAAATATCAAAAATCGTCGCATCGAACACTCAAATCGTGCAGCTGATCGATCAGGCTACCAGCCGACCGAACAGCTAGTCGATCGGACTGCTGTCCGATCGGACATGCTGTCCGATCGAGCTGCCTGGCCGATCTGCCAACACTTTCCTCATTTGGCATCCTATAAATACCCCTGTCATTGTCATCCTTTCTACTTTTGGAAACCTCTGTCCGACCAGCACGCTTAGCTCATCCTTTTCTCAGATTTCTCTCGATTCCGGTAAGATTTCGTCCTAAATCTTGTACTTTCTTGATCTACACGCACTCCTACACCTTTCTATCTTTCAAATCTTGATTTCTAACCGTGAAATCATCAAGATTCAAGTGTTCTAGTGATGTGTGTAAAATGCAACATATAAAACACATCAATTAAGGCATAAAACTAACCCTTTTTAAGTACTAATGTTGGAAAAAGAGTGTTTTTGTCTTCCTTTTGTATTTTCAGGATGAAATGAGCTCAAAATCACAAAAGAAGCAAAAAAGACCACTAATTCTACCATAAATACAAGAAAAGGAACAAAAGTGGACTGCCCGGACCCTCAACGGCACCTCCCAAAACAAAGAGAAGAAAACAGAGTCTGAACACGCCCCGTGTCCAGCGAACACGGGGGCGTGCCCAGGAAGCAGCAGAAAAGACAAACCAGTAGAAGCTTCCATTGCTCACCACGGGGCCGTGCCCAGCGGGCACGGGGGCGTGTTGAAAGTACAGCAGGCGCATTAATTGTAATTCGCAATTACAATTAATGAAGAGAGAGAGTGTCAGACGGGCACGGGGCCGTGTCCAGCGGACACGGGGCCGTGTCCAGCGTTCTGTCCAGCCTATAAATAGAGGGGCTTGGTTTCATTCTCCCTCATCCCTTGGCACACCACCTCTCTCACACCTCATCCACCACCCACCACCACCATAACACCATCATCCACCACCATCATCCATTGTCCATCATAGAGTGTGTGAGTCGTCTCGGGATCCAAGATTGATCGTAAGAGTTCTTGACAATCAAGGCCATGTTTGCCTAAGTCTCTTACATCACTTGGTGAAGACAAGTGTTTAGTATAATACTTTTTATTTTTAATCTTTTGCACTTTTTATTTGGTTTTGTATTAATGACTTTAATAACTAGTTACTTATGTTGAAGGTGATCTTTCCTTATCGTTTGTCCGTGGTGTCTTGGCATTATTTTACTGTCTATATAAAATAAAAGATTTTCACCATTCATATCTCCACGGTCTATATGGAGGTATGTTGGCTACCTGGTCGGGGGTTAAGGGAACGGTTTGGTAAAGGTCTTGCCCTTTTTCAGCGTTTAGAGGTCCTGCTTGGGACCTGGGTCAAATTTAGTAGGATCTCCTTCAATGCCCATAGGTATTGGATGGCGGGGATCCAAACTCTTTAACCCCCTCATAAGCTAACTACTATTAATACTATAACCCGGCTATTTAGGACTGTATCCCTGCTGACTCAGACTACTTAGCCGAGGGTAACGTCACCGCCAAAAGCGGGGCCTACCATAATTTGCATTAATAACTTAATTCATTATCTTTCAATAATCCGACCCTTTAGGATTGTATCCTTGCTGACTCAAACTACTGGGTTGAGGGTGACGTCGCCTTCAAAAGAGGGGCCTACTACAATAACTAAGATAATCTCTTAAACAAGTGCAAAAGTGCGAAAATAATCAAAGGTTATACTAATACACGTGTCGGATCCAAGTGATTCATCTTGTCTATCTGTTTTTATTTTATTTTATTTTTCAGCATTTAGTTAGTTTTTATTTTTCTTAGTTTAAAAACATTTTTCTAATTTTTTTTTATTTGATTAGACGTTGAGGATAAACCGGTATTAAAAGCTCTTGTGTCCTTGGACGACCTCGGTATCTTACCAACACTATACTACGTTCACGATGGGTGCACTTGCCCATATGTGTGTTTAGTGTTAGTAAATATCGTGTTTTATAAATTTAAAACTTGGCTAAAAGTGTAAAAAGGGCTTAAATATATATCTAAAAATATAACACACTTCACGCACATCAAGTTTTTGGCGCCGCTGCCGGGGACACAAGGATTTTAAGAAAGTTAGGAATCAACGGCCTAATCATCTTTTTATTTTTTCTTTAATTTTTAGGATTTTTTTTTTGGATTTTTCAGCTTCTGCAGAGCTCAGCACGGGGCCGTGCCCGCTGAACACGCCCCGTGCCCAATCATTGGAACTGGCAATCCTGTTTTATATCAGACAGTAGGCTGAACACGGGGCCGTGTCCACCCAACACGCCCCCGTGCCCAAGATTCAGTTACTGAAAACAGAACCGTTTGATCCCGGCGGTTGGTAATTTCTGATACAAACATGAGTGATAATGATTCTTTTTACTTTCGGCACTCTTATGGTTTGTGGTGTCGAATATGTGGAGGCGAACATGAGGAATTAAAATGTTTCTTCCTCACTTATAGGCCACACTATATAGACCCACCAATTCCTTGTAACCTTAAGAGGGGCGAAAGTAAAAATAAACATTATTTCTCCCTTGAATGCGCCCAGCCAGACATTCTAGGAGAAATGCTCCTTGACGAGCTATTTCAACTAGAAGAACTACTTCTAAATTGGTCAAAAGAACTTAGGAAGGATTTTTTAGATCCATCCCAAGAAGATGACCATGAGGAAATGTTGGAACCGCATTCTGACAACCTCGTTGCTCCCGAAAATACCTTTCTTCCTAAACAAGACGTGGACGATAGTCGTCCCTGTGCCGATTGTGCCGTGAAGGACTCCCCATCGACCTCGTTCGGTGCATACATAGACCTGAGCGATTCGGCATACACCTTCTTTAACGAGAGCCCGGAAAAGGGTTGGACTTGTCCACCTAGAATGAAAATAGGAATTACCCTCACCGACAACCTCTTGCGTTCTCGCCTTAGTATAGGACAATTAAGGTATCTTAGGCACTTTGGGGTTGTTCCAACAAGTCAGGAGCCACCCGATACAAATTAGCTCCTTAATAAAGACAAAACTTCATAAAGCCAGCTTTCCGACACGGGGCCGTGCTCGGCCAACACGCCCCCGTGTCCACCAAAAGATTCCCATCTGATCAGAACGTCAGAATACGGACAAACTGTGTCAGAATTTCATCTGCACACGGGGCCGTGTCCAGCGGACACGGGGCCGTGTGCAGCAGGCTGTCATTTTCTATAAATGCAGCCAAAATTCCTGCACATTTGGACCAACTTGGGGACAGAGATTTGAAGGAATCTTCTCTCAAACAATCCTAGGTAAGTCTAAAAGAAGTTTCCAACAACCCATCTTGTCCTTTCCTCTTCTAGACATTTCCTTCTTCTTCATCTTTCTTCAAAAGCCACCATGAAAAGTTTGAATTTTCAATCTTTATGGTAGGAAACAAGGAGTTTTGGTCATGGAATCTTGGTAAAAACATGTTATGTAGCATTGTTTAGAGTTATTTACTGTCAAAAAGCTTGCACAAACTCAGAAAATAACTTGAAAAACCAAGGTTCCTCGCTCCAAAATTCTGCAGAAAGATGAACACGGGGCCGTGCTCAGTGAGCACGGGGCCGTGTCCAGAAGCTGTTTCGTCTTATAAACTATTTCTGGTTTATTTTTCGTAGAATGGCGAGTGAAAACAGCGAAACATCATCCGTGCATTCCTCAAACAGCCGAAGGGGAAGGAGGCCCTCCGTTGAAGCTACACTTGTGCACTACGTGATAGCGCTAAGGGAAGCTCTCGACGAAATGACATCCGTGGAGGAGGTCCTCATTGACCGTATTAACGATCTTACAATGGGATTGGAAAGCAGCTTCCAAGAGATTAACCTTTTGCACCAAAGGTTAAATATTTTGGTGGCACCCCCTATGGAACCAGTTCTTCCACAACAAGACTGGAACCTGGCACTCGGTATTAACAACCCTACCGGGTGGGGAGACATCCCCGCGGAACCTCCTATGGAAAACCCACAAGAAATTCCGGCGGAAGTTGAAACTCCTCAAACAAATGCAAACGAGCCCTCCTTCCTCCTTCCAAGGGAGGTAGAGGAGTGGCTTGCCGACATGTGAGGAGAACCGCGCCCGAAAAGTGGAGCTCTACAAAGCCTTATCTAACCAAGATCAGTAGATTCTTGGAAATTTTGCTAAATTAAAATAAAACATAGGGCTAGAACTCCATAAGCTTAATATCTATGTAATTTTTATCTTTATGTAATGTCTTTATGATTGGCAATGTTATGATGGTTTTTATGATTTATGGACTCGTGGTGGTAATGGATGAAAAAGGGAACGAGAAAAATGGAACCATGCAGAAGAACAGAACAAACCGACAAAAATCTCCATAACAGAAGGCTCCACACGGGCCGTGCCCAACCAACACGGCCCCGTGCTGAGCCCCCTGCAGGAAATCACCCAGTTCAGGTAACTGGACACGGGCCGTGTTCAGCGGACACGCCCCCGTGTCCAGGCTTCTGTTTCACTTCTATAATTTTTGTTACTGGCACTTGACCACGGGGCCGTGCCCGGTCAACACGGGGCCGTGTCCAGAGTGCCAGTAACACAAATCTTTGTTTTTAAACACACTTTTACATATTCTAATCAACCAAAAACTTTATTTTTGGACACATTGAGGACAATGTGTAATTTAAGTGTGGGGGGATGCTAAAACCTTGAAATTTTGCAAAATCCTAAAACAAGCCTTACACAAAACTCTATTGGAACCGCTAAACACCCCAAATTTTTTCAAAAACTTTTTCATTTTTTTTATTTTTTTTTATTTACTTGTCTTAGTTTAAGTTGGGAATAACAAGTTCTAAAAAGGTTATATTTTTACAAATTTACAACCGATAGCGTCGTGATAAAAAGAGCTAACATAAGAAAATTATGAAACGGTATAACAAGTCTAACTAAAATTCGATTATATATGCTTGGTCACATTAAAAACCCATTCCCACAAAAGTGAGTTTTGAGCCTTTATTGAGCATAAAAATATACATATTTAGATTAAATGCTCATTTTTCGTTTCTTGTGTGAATAGCCGCTCGGTCTTTACAAATCTAGAACTTGCCACAACGATACATTCCCGGTCCTTACCAACTTAAACCCAAGTAAGTAAATGATGGAGGCATTAGGACTAACTATTTTTCTTTCAAAACCATTATTTTTCATTTTTTTACCTACCCAAAATCCCCCTAGAAAAACCCCTTTGAGCCTAAACCTTTCATTTCATTACCCCCAAAACAATTTTTTTTACCCACCAAAAACCTTTTTCATTTTTTCACCCTTATTTTAGTAACAAGCTCGGATTTTCATAAACATACCCTCTACGTGACGAAAAAAAAAAAAATTATGAATAATGAAGTCAAAAACAAACAAAAGCTACAAAAGCTTGTTTGGAGAAATACTTCAAAAATAAATGTCACTAAAAATAAGGTATTTTATGAAAACCGACACTTGTTACGATTTTCGCCCTTTTTACTAACCACTAACCAACCACCCACCTTTAAACCCAAGCCTTCACCCCAAAAGTCCTCTTGATATTTACAAAGGTAAAAAGTTAAAAAGGAGGAGGATTGATCGCTTGGCAAGCCTATAGAAAACGTAAGTCCGTGCCGCTCTCGAGCGATTCACTTAAATATACACCTTCGGCCGAGTGTTGAGTGATCTCCCGTGAGGTATGTGAACTTGTATATAAATGGAATTTTGATAAGGCATGTTATGCCAAAATAAGTAGTTTATCTTATGAATAGTTCAAAATAAATCATAACGAATAGGATTGTAAATAAAATAAAAATAAAACCTATAAAAACCTTGGATTCCCGACACTCTAGGACAAGCTAAAAAACTTCTCTTCTACCTATTCCATTTGGGAGTGTAAGCCACATTAAAAGAGTTTTGCTTGAGGACAAGCAAAAGTTCAAGTATGGGGGTATTTGATGTGTGTAAAATGCAACATATAAAACACATCAATTAAGGCATAAAACTAACCCTTTTTAAGTACTAATGTTGGAAAAAGAGTGTTTTTGTCTTCCTTTTGTATTTTCAGGATGAAATGAGCTCAAAATCACAAAAGAAGCAAAAAAGACCACTAATTCTACCATAAATACAAGAAAAGGAACAAAAGTGGACTGCCCGGACCCTCAACGGCACCTCCCAAAACAAAGAGAAGAAAACAGAGTCTGAACACGCCCCGTGTCCAGCGAACACGGGGGCGTGCCCAGGAAGCAGCAGAAAAGACAAACCAGTAGAAGCTTCCATTGCTCACCACGGGGCCGTGCCCAGCGGGCACGGGGGCGTGTTGAAAGTACAGCAGGCGCATTAATTGTAATTCGCAATTACAATTAATGAAGAGAGAGAGTGTCAGACGGGCACGGGGCCGTGTCCAGCGGACACGGGGCCGTGTCCAGCGTTCTGTCCAGCCTATAAATAGAGGAGCTTGGTTTCATTCTCCCTCATCCCTTGGCACACCACCTCTCTCACACCTCATCCACCACCCACCACCACCATAACACCATCATCCACCACCATCATCCATTGTCCATCATAGAGTGTGTGAGTCGTCTCGGGATCCAAGATTGATCGTAAGAGTTCTTGACAATCAAGGCCATGTTTGCCTAAGTCTCTTACATCACTTGGTGAAGACAAGTGTTTAGTATAATACTTTTTATTTTTAATCTTTTGCACTTTTTATTTGGTTTTGTATTAATGACTTTAATAACTAGTTACTTATGTTGAAGGTGATCTTTCCTTATCGTTTGTCCGTGGTGTCTTGGCATTATTTTACTGTCTATATAAAATAAAAGATTTTCACCATTCATATCTCCACGGTCTATATGGAGGTATGTTGGCTACCTGGTCGGGGGTTAAGGGAACGGTTTGGTAAAGGTCTTGCCCTTGTTCAGCGTTTAGAGGTCCTGCTTGGGACCTGGGTCAAATTTAGTAGGATCTCCTTCAATGCCCATAGGTATTGGATGGCGGGGATCCAAACTCTTTAACCCCCTCATAAGCTAACTACTATTAATACTATAACCCGGCTATTTAGGACTGTATCCCTGCTGACTCAGACTACTTAGCCGAGGGTAACGTCACCGCCAAAAGCGGGGCCTACCATAATTTGCATTAATAACTTAATTCATTATCTTTCAATAATCCGACCCTTTAGGATTGTATCCTTGCTGACTCAAACTACTGGGTTGAGGGTAACGTCGCCTTCAAAAGAGGGGCCTACTACAATAACTAAGATAATCTCTTAAACAAGTGCAAAAGTGCGAAAATAATCAAAGGTTATACTAATACACATGTCGGATCCAAGTGATTCATCTTGTCTATCTGTTTTTATTTTATTTTATTTTTCAGCATTTAGTTAGTTTTTATTTTTCTTAGTTTAAAAACATTTTTCTATTTTTTTTTTATTTGATTAGACGTTGAGGATAAACCGGTATTAAAAGCTCTTGTGTCCTTGGACGACCTCGGTATCTTACCAACACTATACTACGTTCACGATGGGTGCACTTGCCCACTATACTACGTTCACGATGGGTGCACTTGCCCATATGTGTGTTTAGTGTTAGTAAATATCGTGTTTTATAAATTTAAAACTTGGCTAAAAGTGTAAAAAGGGCTTAAATATATATCTAAAAATATAACACACTTCACGCACATCATCTAGGATGATGTCATCATGGTGTTCTTGAAGAACTTCATGTTTTGGCCTCAATCTACCAAGAATCACTTGGATCTAGCCAATTTCCACAGAAACAAACTAAGATCAGTTATAGATCTAAACATTTACACGGTGAAAAGGATTGAAAGACGGTTTTTCCAACTTTCTTCCAACTCTTTTACACTCAATGCCTTCAAAACCGATAGAAACGGAGCTTGTGCCGACTTGCTAATCACTCCGGTGGTTGCATGACTCAAGATCCTGATTCTAACCACGAGGTTAACCGATTTCGGGTGAAACGTTAAACTCCGTTCCGAACAGTTCACCGGTTGGATTTGGATGATTCCTGTCCGATCGAGGGAAACAAGTAAGGACGAGAGATCTATGGTTCAACTCGTTGTAAAAATACCTCAATAAAACAACAAATAATCAGAATAACCAAGTGTTAGACGAACAGGCTGACCAGGTCAGGGTGCTGACCAATCGGACTGCTGTCCGAACGGACAACCAGCCGATCGGACAGTCAGCCGATCGACTGGCCAGCCGATCGGCTAGCACAAGGTCCCACACTTAATCAATTTATTCTGAAGACTAGTATTGAACGAACAGATGTTCGATTGGACTACCATCCGATCGGATTACTCTTCAGATCATGAGATATTATACTTCAACACTTAATCGATTTTCAACATGTTCAATGCACTAGGATTGCCACCCGATCGAACTGCAGTCCGATCGAGTGACCATTTGCTGAGGACATGTTCTCCCTTGAAGTACTAACCGATCGGGTTGCCGGCCGATCGAACGACCGTTCGATCGACCGACCTGAAAGGTAAAGATACTTCAATATTTTCAAATGCTATAACGAAAACTTCAAAAGTCAAATCATCATACAAAAACACACCCTACTCTTAGGAAGGAACAATCCACTCGAACAGCCATCCGATCGGCCTACCGACCGACCGGACAACTGTCCGAACGGACTGTCAACCGAACGGTCAGCCGTCCGATCGAGCTACCGACCGATCGACCAGCTGTCCGACCCTCCAACACTTGTTTTCCGTTTTACGCGTTGCTTATCGTTATGCTATCAAACTATTCAGGCTAACCCTACTCTCAAGCGCTCCCCTCAATCCATCAATCGCTGTGAGTATACTCGATCCCTTTTTGCTTTCAACACTTTTGGGTGTTACATACGTTACTTATATGAAATCACATCAAACACACTACGTAACAATTTAAACGCTAACCTTTACCGCATGTATACGTGACTAAATGAATGCTTGTTGTTATGTTTACACGTGGAATGTTGTCTACCTGCCTTAACGACGATAGTACTATAGTTTGGACTCAGCACCCGTTCACACGGGGGTTGTTAAGGACAATTACTTGCATGGATTACGGTGGTAATCGTGTATTGCGAACTGCCTCGGGCAGTCAACCCGCAGTCATTGGTATCGATAGATCCATGTCGATAATTAACATGCTTCGTTTTCCCCTGTGTACGTGTTGGTTATGCGTAAACTTTTTTGAACTCTATTATGCTATTATCAAACTTGTATGCTCACCTTTACATTTTATGTATTGACTTTATTTTAACGTATGTGACAGGCAATTAGGATGCGTATCTGCTAGGAAGGCGAGGCTAGAATAAGCGTCTAGAGCATAGTTGTCTGTAGATCTTGCAGCATGAGTCTCTAGAAGCAGATGAATAACTTTAATATTTAAATCTGAGTTGTCGGAACAGAATATTTGCCTGGATTTTTATCTGTAATAATTTGTTTGCTATTTGAGATACGGTATGGGACGTATTATTTAAATTGAATAGTAATGATAATTGTTATGGAAACTTCTGGACAATCTGTTTCGCTTAGTGCCATGCCCCGATGATTCCGCCATCGGTTGGGGTGTGACACTTTGACACTTCACTTCGTTTTATGCGTCGCTTATCGTCTATGCTATCGTTAACTGTTCAGGCTAATCTCTCAGCGCTCCCTTCAATCCAAGGCTATGTTTATTTGTTAAACACAATCTGTGAGTATACTCGAACCCTTTTTTCTTTACGCACTTTTGGGTGTTACATACGTTATCTATATTCAAATCACATCAATCACACAAGGCAACACTATTTATACGCTGACTGTTATTGCATGCTACGTGTTTTCGATGAATGCTTGTATGTTATGTTAACACAGTGATTGTTGCCTGACACCTTAGCAACGATAGTACTATAGTTTGGACTCAGCACCTGTCGTGGACAGGGGTTGTTAAGGGTTTACCTCATATGTCCCAGTCGGGATATGTGTTGCGCATTCTACATCTCGCAGTCACGTCTATGCATATTCTCTGTCGATAACCTACTTGCCTTCACTTATACATGTTACATGCTGGTTACGCGTAAACTATTTCGAACTCTATATGCTATATCAAACTTGTATACTCACCTTTACATTTTATGTATTGACCTTTATTTTAACATATGTGGCAGGTGCTTAAGATGCTAGGATGCTTTGGTTTGCTTTGTGATGAAATCGAGGCTAGGAAAGAGTCTAGAAACAAACAATTTATCTTTATGTTACTTGTTATGTCATGGTATGGGATGTGATGTTTAAATAACTGGTAATCGTAGTTGTTATGGAAACTTCTGGACAATCTGTTTTGCTCAGTGCCGCACCCCGAAGATTCCACCATCCGTTGGGGTGTGACAGATTGGTATCAGAGCCATAACTATAGGGAATTAGGCGAGACTCGACCTAGTCCGGGTCGATGTCTTAGAAACGACCTAGTCTATAGTTTAAGTACCAATGGACCGACTTGTGCGAACCCTGTAGGGGTCTTACGCAAGCTTACTTGCTATTTCTCGCTCGCACTCACGCTATACTATCACAACTACCTTCCCTAAGCTAGTCGCACTACACTGAACCGGTGATTGGATCGACATTAGGGGAGAAACCCGCAAACTCTCGATTAAATCGCTTGTTCGACCCGTATTTTATCTATAAACAAGAGAATATGCGTTGAAACAGGAGTGAAATCCGTACTTTAACGCAGATTTTCTTCTCTATTTTCAGCAACAACAGGGACGAAGTTATTAAGTCAGGGGTGAAACTGTCACACCCCGATTTCCACGTGTCTCACCAGTGGGCCCGGTGGGGGATTACCGTGACGATGTTGGCAACAATATAGTCAAACCACACAATTATATAATGCACAGCGGAAGCTTAAGATAAATATATAAACTTCAACCTCTGGTTGTAATATCAAATGTATTACAGAAGTTGAATATATCCACAGCGGATCAAAAAGTAATAAATATTGTTCATTCAGATGCAGCATCGAGTTTGCGAGACTATGTACGATGCTTAGGACGCCTATACCAGCCCATTTCGTATAGTACCTGCACTTAATCTTTTTGGGGAAAATACGTCAGTTTACACTGGTAAATACATTCAACTGACACATTTGAAAATGTTTATTAAAATTGATTTGAATGCACAAGGCACAAACTCTTTTATAACTTGGGAAAATTATTAAAATCTTGTGAACGTTTTACATGTTCTTTTATGCGTTCAGTAGCCCGGGTCGTGCCGGGTTAAAGATTTATAGACACACCACATTGGCTAAAACCGTAGTATAAAAACCAACGGCTACGTCTTTAATTTAATGTCGACAATATATACCGGGTGTACGCCTACACCGGGATGTCGATGGTCGTGGCCATTTCGTAAAATGATGCCAAGGATATCCGGGACAACGGTCATTAAACCCCCCAAAGGCTTTTAAGAAACAAAACTGTTTAAATGAGCCGATCATATTATTTAATTAACCACCTAAGCGATGGAAGAATACAATGCTCAATCAAGCGGTATTAACATACCGTAACCCAAGCCCATATAGGGGAAATAAGTTAAAGTATTTACCTTTGCAAGTATATTTCCTTAATTTGGATTAAATCACCGATAGCTTTTACTGGGGCTCCTAATCTGGAACGAAGGTTTTAATTAACCCCTTAGAATCCTAACGAGTCGTTATAATGGCCGTAGCCTAGACCGGTTGGTTCCGATATGTGAATGCGGTTTAATCGCGTGAAAAGGCGAAAACCGAGAATGGAATGTGATTCTGCCCCAAACAAGTTCAGAGACTTGTTTTATATGGGTTCAAGGTTCACACTCTGGATTTTGGGGTTCAAATAATATAATTTGACCCGTATCGGCTAATTTATGAAAACTAGTTTCATAAGCCGAACCGTGCGCGCAATAGGCGAAACGGTTAACCATGAGAGTCGTACGCTTATTTCCTAAGTCAATATGCCTTAAAGAGGTTGTGGTATCAGTAGGATACCTCCCGTGATGCCCGTAACGAGTTTAAGTTGATATTACGCCCCGTGGGGACTTTTCGGTCATTTTAAAGACTTTTAAAAGAGCTTTTCGAGTTCTACAGGAAATCTGAGTTTCCCGAACAGCTTATAAAGCTTAAAATACTTTATTTATTATTTAAAATCAGTAGCAACTGGAATCGGGTCAAAAGACCTTGTAGAACTCATGTTTTGGCCGAAAAGGGCATATTCGGTATTTACCGAACCGTAGCCATAACCGCAGGTTATGAGCGAGGTAAAAATTATTAAAAATCTTTAAAATTCCCAAAATATTATTTTAATACAGTGGGTAAAAGTTTTGGTGACGAAATCTTGGTTTAGATAGGTGTTATGCTAATTGCGCCGTTAATTGCTAAAGTTTACTTTAAATGCGCCATTTAGCATAACTCTCATTCTAGACCTCGGATTGACGTGAAACTTTATGGACAGGCTTATAATTTAATAAGCAAGGTTCTGGTCCATTCACGTGTCCGAAATACTTGTTTTATTTTCAAAATGGCGTTACGGTCAACTTTTAGGCGATTAACGGAAATGCGTAAAAGACTCGGATAACTCATGAACCGATCACAGAGGTTTATACCAATCATGTGACCTGGTCCTAAGAGAGTCCTAAGGTATGCCTATACCTCACTAAAACGGGTCAGAACTGAAGTCAAAGCAAAAGTCAAACTTTTGCGACATTCGGCTCCGAACCGGTTCAATATAGCAAATGGTCGATTCAAACGAGCGCAAACAAGTTTATATACTTAATATCATATTTTATGAGTGTCAAAACAGGTTTCTTAGTATGTACATTACAGATTATGCATAAATCGCTAAAATAGCTTTCTGTTGACTTTTTAAGTGCGCGTTTGACTCGATATTTGACATAGTTAGAGTGGTGATCAGGGGGAACCCTTTTAGAGGTTTATTACCCACATAAATACCAACTCAAAACCACTTTTGATTCGTCATAAGACTGAACCATTTGCAAGTTATTGTAATGACAACCGTTAGTTACGACGGTTGTGTTTATGAGCTATAACTATGAAAATGCAGACCAAAATGGTTATGAACGACTTACAGAAGTGGTAACTTGCTTAGAGAGCAGTAGAGAATGCTAGAGGGCCTTTGGATTGATCAGATAGAAGAGTTTGAAGTGTGGTGAACTTATGAACCAAAGGTGCTTATTTATAGTGTTCACAAGCCCTCAAGATCATCACAACTCAGTCTACATTTGATCATGGATCATGGGCAGGTGTCCCTAAGTGATATGGGTCGAGTAGGGGGCACCCATGCTCCATTAATTGGTTGTTTGGTCGTTCAAAGGCTCCAAAAGGCAAAATGTTACAACTTTCTGCATCTGGGCGCTTTACGCGACCCGCATGGGAGTTCCATGCGTTTATAATGCGGGTCGCCTGATATTCAAATATCAGACGCGTAAAATAGGAGGCTCGCGACCCGCCTCAACTTATCCCTAACCTTCACGCGGGTCGCGAGAGGTTATAATTTCAGAAATTTTAAATCTTTTGTCATGATTACGAAATCCTGGTAATTAATAACGAAATCTTTCGTAATGATTTACCTGACCTTTCGGGTCTGAAGGGGTAACTTTGCGGTTTGGCCCTCGGTTAATTACAACTAAGGACCTTGTGTTATTTACCCGCGTTGTTAAGTCCCCGGTTAGTTTATTGATTTATTCAGAAAGCCTTAACTTTCATTATTGACGCTTTTAACCCTTCTCATACGAATTTGAGTATAACTCTCTCGTTTTAAGACGGAACTTCGCGGAATTTATACAGCATATTCTAGTGAGCGTATAATACTGTTACGAAGCCTTGGGAACGTTAAAGGGTCACTCAGAGGTATAATTAAACATGTTGACATAGTTAACCCTTGTAGCTCGTAATCTCTCACTTTCTTCCGTGTTTCGCTTCCGTACGATTTATGATTTATTCGTTTGAAGGTTCAAGCATTTATTTAGGGTTACTATACAGTATATTTACCCTTGTTGACATTTATAACCCTCGAATTTATATACTTTCAAGGTTTGTCAAAATTAGTCCTTTATTTATTATAGATGCCATGTGTAATCAAATGACACGTGTTAACACATCATTGGACACAAAATTCGAGGTGTTACATCCTCACCCCCTTAAAATAAATCTCGACCCGAGATTTACTCAAATAAATAGGGGTACTTTTCTTTCATTGTGTCTTCGACTTCCCACGTATATTCGGGACCTCTACGAGCATCCCATTTGACCTTTACAATCGGTACGTGCTTTCTTCGAAGCTTTTTCACCTGTCGATCTTCAATCGACAAAGGTTTTTCTATAAACTTTAAGCTCTCATCTATATGCACATCTGTATGCGGAATCACCAATGATTCATCGGCGAAGCACTTCTTGAGATTGCAGATGTGGAACACATTGTGAATTCCATTGAGCTCTTCAGGCAAGTTCAACTTATAGGCGACTGATCCGATACGTTCAATGACCTCAAAAGGTCCTATGTACCTCGGACTCAATTTGCCTTTCTTGCCGAAACGCATCACCCCCTTCCAGGGTGATACCTTAAGCAACACTTTTTCACCTACTTCGAAGTGAAGATCCTTACGTTTTGGATCGGCGTAGCTTTTCTGCCTATCGCGGGCAGCCTTGAGACGTTCCCGGATCTGGACAATCTTGTCCGTTGTCTGGAAAACAATCTCTGGTCCTGATAATTGGACCTCTCCTACTTCCGCCCAACAAACAGGCGATCTACATTTCCTACCATATAATGCCTCGAAAGGCGCAGCCTTTATGCTGGTGTGGTAGCTATTATTGTAGGAGAATTCGATCAGGGGTAGATTCTTATCCCAGTTACCGCCTAAATCGATTGCACATGCACGAAGCATGTCTTCTAGCGTTTGAATGGTACGCTCACTCTGACCGTCCGTCTGTGGATGGTAAGCCGTACTGAAGTTCAAACGCGAGCCCATAGATTGCTGGAAACTCTTCCAGAAGTGAGACGTGTACCTGGTATCCCTGTCGGAGATAATAGTCACAGGTATGCCGTGTAAAACTACAATCTTATCAACATAAAGTTGGGCTAACATATCGGAGCTATACGTCTCCTTGATGGGTAGAAAATGAGCTGATTTAGTCAGCCTATCGACTATGACCCATATTGTATCGTTTCCTTTCCTGGTTTTGGGTAACTTGGTTATGAAATCCATAGTTACGCATTCCCACTTCCACTCGGGAAGTTCAGGCTGTTCTAGCAAGCCAGACGGCTTTTGGTGCTCGGCTTTGACTTGAGCACAAGTCAAGCACTTTGCTACGTGGGCGGCTACAGACCTTTTCAAGCCTATCCACCAATAGTTTGCCTTCAAATCTTGATACATTTTGTCAGCACCAGGATGGACTGAATACCTGGAACTATGGGCTTCCTGGAGGATAACATCTCGTAGTCCTCCATAAGTCGGAACCCATATACGTCCGTTCAGTCTAAGGATTCCATCCTTGCTAAGAGTCAACTGCTCCTCAGTTACTCCTAACTTTTCATTAGGATAATTAGCTTCCAACACAGCCTCTCGCTGTGCAGCAAGAATCCTTTCAATTAAATTGTTCTTGACCTCAATGCTCTTGGCATTGATTCGAATAGGTTTTACCCTTTCCTTCCTGCTCAAGGCATCAGCGACTACATTCGCCTTGCCGGGATGGTACCTGATCTCGCAATCATAGTCATTGAAGGTTTCCATCCAACGTCGCTGCCTCATGTTCAACTCCTTCTGGTTGAACAGGTGCTGGAGGCTTTTGTGATCAGAATAAATCACAAATTTAATACCATAGAGGTAATGCCTCCACAATTTTAATGCAAATACAACGGCACCCAACTCCAAATCATGGGTGGTGTAATTCTTTTCGTGCACCTTTAATTGTCTTGAAGCATAGGCAATCACTTTGCCCTTCTGCATAAGCACACACCCCATGCCTGTGTGTGATGCATCGCAGTAAACTACGAATTCTTCTGTACCCTCAGGTAAGGTCAACACAGGTGCATTGCTTAGCTTCTGCTTCAGAACTTCGAAGGACTCTTGCTGCTTTGGGCCCCAAATAAATTTTTCTTTCTTCTTGGTTAGAGAAGTCAAGGGCGCAGCAATCCTTGAAAAATTTTCAATAAACCTCCGGTAGTATCCTGCTAACCCCAGGAAGCTACGGATTTCGGTAGGCATCTTTGGCTCTTGCCAGTTCATGACTGCCTCTACCTTAGCGGGATCTACTTGAATACCACGCTCACTCACAACGTGTCCTAAAAACTGAACCTCTCGTAGCCAGAATTCACACTTCGAGAATTTGGCGTAGAGTTTCTCACGCTGTAGTAATTCGAGAATGCAACGGAGGTGCTTCTCGTGGTCAGCTTGGTTCTTGGAATATATAAGGATATCGTCGATGAAGACTATGACAAATTTGTCCAAATACGGCTTGCAGACGCGATTCATGAGATCCATGAACGCAGCCGGTGCATTTGTGAGCCCAAAAGGCATCACTAGGAACTCGTAATGACCATAGCGAGTCCTAAATGCTGTCTTATGTACATCCTCATCTCTGACCCTTAGCTGATGATAGCCCGACCTTAAGTCGATCTTTGAGAAGTAGCTCGCTCCTTGCAGCTGATCGAACAGATCATCGATCCTCGGCAAAGGATATCTGTTCTTTATGGTAACTTTGTTTAGCTCACGATAATCGATGCACAATCGCATCGATCCGTCCTTCTTCTTTACAAATAGGACTGGTGCTCCCCAGGGAGATGAACTAGGTCTGATAAAACCTTTCGCCAGCAGTTCATCCAACTGGGTCCTCAGTTCTTTCATTTCCGTTGGAGCTAGCCTGTAAGGTGCTCTTGCTATCGGAGCTGCTTCAGGAATGATGTCTATTCTGAACTCCACTTGTCTATCTGGTGGCAAACCAGGTAGTTCTTCAGGAAAAACCTCGGGGTATTCAGAAATGACAGGAAGATCCTCGATCTTCGGCTTCAGTTCTTCAATTATCACCTGAGCCATGTAAATTACACAGCCTCTGTTCAAACACCTTGAAGCTTTGAGCATAGATACGTCCTCGGGTAACCCGTACTGCGTATCTCCTCGAATGGTAAGCGATTCACCACTCGGAGTCTTTAAAACTATCTGCCTCTTGCCGCAAATGATTTGGGCCTGGTTATGGGATAACCAGTCCATGCCTAGCACAATGTCAAAACCCGCTAATTTGAAGGGAAGTAGAGATAAAGGAAAAGAATGGTTCCTAATGGACATTTCACATCCTTCTAGAACAGTTGAGACGGTTTCTATCGTGCCGTCTGCTAACTCTACTTCGTATTTCATATCAAGGGTTTTGATAGGCATATTTAGTAGTTGGCAAAATTTCTGGTCTACAAAGGATTTATCAGCGCCAGAATCGAATAGTACTCTTGCAAATATATTATTTACGAGGAAATTACCTG
The DNA here is from genome assembly GCF_002127325.2 of Helianthus annuus. NCBI lineage: Eukaryota > Viridiplantae > Streptophyta > Magnoliopsida > Asterales > Asteraceae > Helianthus > Helianthus annuus. The sequence goes on from NC_035449.2 coordinate 73,097,724, forward strand.
TAAGCACATTGTCGTTCTGGACCGCTTCCTTTGCATCCATGCGAAAAACTCTCGCATTTGACTTCTTTGTCTCTTCCGCCTTCTTGGCATACTTTGGGCAGTTACTCTTGATGTGCCCTTTTTCATTACAACCATAGCAGGTTGCATCTTTGATTTTCTTGCACTCCACAGTCTTATGATCCTTGGACTTGCATAGTCCACAGGAAGGAGTCTTTGATTGTGACTGTGAGTTCGATGCAAATCTGCATTTCCCAGAGTGGGGTTTCTTGCAGATTTTGCAGTTGGGCCTTTCACCAGCTTGCCCATCTTTCTTCGTCTCCGACCCTCTTTTGCCTTCACCGTTTCCACGGTGCTTCTTCCCTGACCTTCGTGAGGTATCATCCTCACGTTTCCTTTTCTCAGCCTCCTTGTTCCTTAGGGTCCTCAGACGGACCGCGTCTAAAGTGAGAGACAAGGAGAGGTCAGTAACTGACCTGAAGGTCGTCGGCCGGGAGGCTTTTACACTCGCCTTTATTGCGGGCTCCAAGCCCCCAATAAAACAGGCGATTCTTCGGGGTTCTGGTGTCACAAGGTATGGGACCAGACGAGACATTGTATTGAAACTCGTCAAATACGCCTGGCAGTCCAGGTTCGTCATCACCAGTGACACAAAGTCAGCCTCGATCTTCTCAACCTCATGCTGAGGGCAGTAGTTTTCCTTAATGAGAGCAATAAATTCCTCCCATGTCATTTTGTACAAAGCAGACTTACCAGATGCCTGCACCAACGCTCTCCACCACGCCAGGGCCTCGCCCTTGAATGATTGGGACACATACTTCACCACATCCCTCGCTGCACACCCGCTGATGTCCACTATAGTGTCCATCTCATCTAGCCAGGTGATACAATCAACATCACCTTTCTCCCCTGTAAATTCCCGGGGCTTACAAGATACAAAGTACTTGTAGGTGCAACCCTTAGCGTTTGATGCATCAGTATATTCTCTATCGCGATGAACGCTGTTCTCAGTGGACGAGTGTTTGTCGTCATCTTTCTTGGGTTGAGAGGGTGGTTTGGAGTGTGTCTTTGGTTTAGAGAGTGGTTTTGACACGGTTCTGCCTTGGGACTCAGTATATTGACGATCAAGAGCTGCCTGAACAGCATTGTCAATCAGAGCCTTCAGTTGTGCGCCTGTCAGATGCACTGGCGCATTGTCGTATTCATCATCATTAGTATGGCTATTCTCTCCGTTGGGATCCGCCATTGTAACTTGAATCTGTTACAGAAGATAACAAAATTTTATTCAGGAGATTATTATATAATCGTCTTTTATGACAATTTGTCAACCATGGTACAGAGACCATATTTGGTTAACTTATTATTTCATTACATATTAGGATTTGAATATATCCTATTTCAGCTATATAAATAGTATTGGCGGCATAAAGCCTAATCATGATGATGTTTTATAATATAAGCCGAGATTTCAGAGAATCAAAGGCATACAGGTTTGAACCGTAGTTCTCTCACCCCTTTCTGGCAGGGAGTCATAGACCACCACTGTCTTTTGTCGTTATAAGACAATTATTACGGCCCATAGGCCCTATACCTCTAATGGGTGTTTTTAATATGGTTGGCCCGTAGGCACTACATCTCTAATGGATGTTTAAATAAGGTTGGCCCGTAGGCACTACATCACAAATGGATGTTTTAATAATATTGGCCCGTAGGCACTACATCACTAATGGATGTTTTAATAATATTGGCCCGTAGGCACTACATCACTAATGGATGTTTTAATAATATTGATCACCTTCATTGGTGATTTAACCCATGATTTATAAATCATTTAGCTGGGTTTTGAAATCCTTAAAGGATTAACGTATAAGAATGACGTGCGTGATTTTAACGAATCACATCTGCCATGATTGTTAACATGCGTACAGAGGTTACAGGGAATCAGAATCTTTTCAATTAGGTCGTACCATCTTGACTGGATCTTAAAAGACACCAAGCTAGGTTTCACCTTTTAAGATTCTTTATTTAGGCAGATCAATATAAAAGGAATGGCTTTGATTTATTTTATACATATTAAAACAAAACTCATAACGTACATTCCAAAATCTCAAATACAATTACATATTGCCCTAAACGGGTCTTTCAAATAGTACATACCTCCATAGAGGTTTTAAAAATAAGTGACAAGTCCACGCAGGGACTAATACAAGATAGGTGTCCATGTAAGGACTAAAAGATAAGTCTTCGTAGAGACTGAATACGATAAATGTCCACGCAGGGACTTTATTTCAAAGTAGAAATTACATTAGTACAACTATTTAGGGCTAGTGGTCACGTTTGTTCTTTTTGCCCTTTAGCAGATTCGCTAAGCCCTTGAGAAATCCTCGGTGGCTCTTTTTCTCTTCTTCGAACTCTCTCTCCACACGATCTAGTCGATGGAGTATCTCTTCCTGTTCAGGAGGAGAAAATCGTGGTTGTGGCGCTTGTTGCGGAACTGGAGGTCTGGGAGGGATTGGATACTCATGAGCTGAGTAGTCCGGTGGTCCCATGTTTCCATGTGCTCCGTCAGGGTAGCGCGCATTATATCTTGCCGACACCACATATGGGTCGCGCTCATAGCCGTAGTTGTATTGTGCTTGTGACGGTTCGAACGGGTTGTAAGCCGTTGGACCCGTATAAGCAGGTATGGGTTGATCATACCCAAATGGTGGCGAATTTTGTGCAGCTGGTGCGGAGTTCGCCTCCTGTATAGGACTTGAAGGTCCTTCTTCTTGTAGTGGCGGATAGTGGCTACTACTAGTATGTCGAGGAGTGCTGAAGTGGATACCCCCTCCTCCTCGTGTAGACATACGAGCATTTGTCCTCCTACGCCTTGGCGGATCAGGTATTACTGGTTGTGCCGGTGGCGGAGGTGGTGGCGTAACTGCCTCAAAGCGTGAATCCTCAGAGGGATCCTGTGGATGTCGCGGTTGTTGAGATGTCTGTTGGGGTGGCGTGTAGTACCACTCATGTCGGTCAAACAACGCTTGGAAACTGTCTGGTCCCTGATAGGGTGTGCCATGGAAGGATGACCCATCAGAGACTTCTATCGGATGCGTGGGCGTACCACGAGCTGGTTCAGTAGGATCCTCATCTTCCTCCATGGGATCTTCAGAAAAGTGGTCTTGTGGCCCTAGTGGAACAAAACCTGAAGGTTCTTGTATGTAGTCAGCCGGATTAAACTGACCTACGTAGTATGGAGTAGGGTCGTCATAATTCCGGGTCGATACCGAACGTTGTAGAGGTATGAAGGAAGGTTGTGGGTTGTTGGGATCATTCTCTGAGTTTGGCCCAAAGGAGTGCCGATAGGATGGCGTCGAGCTGTGCGAGGTGGAATGCCTCGCGGGTTCGTAAAGATCTCTTCGTCTTTGTGGCTCTTCGCTCCGTGTCATCGAAGGATGTCTTGTACCAGATGGTCCAGCTTCGTTATCGTGATGTGTCACGACTTCTCCTCTGCCTCTTCTTCCCCTTCCTCTTCCTCGGAATATAACAGGTGGCATTTTCCTGCTCCAAAACTTATTAAAAATTGAATTGAAAATAAAGACAAAAAGGAGTATTAATCCGAATTTGTCCTAAGTTCTTGTCTAGACTCAAGTATGTGCAATTGTGTCATTGAGATTAAACACATTAGGATAGTGTTTAACTCGCTCAATGTTGGCTCTGATACCAACCTGTCACACCTCGATTTCCACGTGTCTCACCAGTGGGCCCGGTGGGGGATTACCGTGACGATGTTGGCAACAATATAGTCAAACCACACTATTATATAATACACAGCGGAAGCTTAAGATAAATATATAAACTTCAACCTCTGGTTGTAATATCAAATGTATTACAGAAGTTAAATATATCCACAGCGGATCAAAAAGTAATAAATATTGTTCATTCAGATGCAGCATCGAGTTTGCGAGACTATGTACGATGCTTAGGACGCCTATACCAGCCCATTTCGTATAGTACCTGCACTTAATCTTTTTGGGGAAAATACGTCAGTTTACACTGGTAAATACATTCAACTGACACATTTGAAAATGTTTATTAAAATTGATTTGAATGCACAAGGCACAAACTCTTTTATAACTTGGGAAAATTATTAAAATCTTGTGAACGTTTTACATGTTCTTTTATGCGTTCAGTAGCCCGGGTCGTGCCGGGTTAAAGATTTATAGACACACCACATTGCGTAAAACCGTAGTATAAAAACCAACGGCTACGTCTTTAATTTAATGTCGACAATATATACCGGGTGTACGCCTACACCGGGATGTCGATGGTCGTGGCCATTTCGTAAAATGATGCCAAGGATATCCGGGACAACGGTCATTAAACCCCCCAAAGGCTTTTAAGAAACAAAACTGTTTAAATGAGCCGATCATATTATTTAATTAACCACCTAAGCGATGGAAGAATACAATGCTCAATCAAGCGGTATTAACATACCGTAACCCAAGCCCATATAGGGGAAATAAGTTAAAGTATTTACCTTTGCAAGTATATTTCCTTAATTTGGATTAAATCACCGATAGCTTTTACTGGGGCTCCTAATCTGGAACGAAGGTTTTAATTAACCCCTTAGAATCCTAACGAGTCGTTATAATGGCCGTAGCCTAGACCGGTTGGTTCCGATATGTGAATGCGGTTTAATCGCGTGAAAAGGCGAAAACCGAGAATGGAATGTGATTCTGCCCCAAACAAGTTCAGAGACTTGTTTTATATGGGTTCAAGGTTCACACTCTGGATTTTGGGGTTCAAATAATATAATTTGACCCGTATCGGCTAATTTATGAAAACTAGTTTCATAAGCCGAACCGTGTGCGCAATAGGCGAAACGGTTAACCATGAGAGTCGTACGCTTATTTCCTAAGTCAATATGCCTTAAAGAGGTTGTGGTATCAGTAGGATACCTCCCGTGATGCCCGTAACGAGTTTAAGTTGATATTACGCCCCGTGGGGACTTTTCGGTCATTTTAAAGACTTTTAAAAGAGCTTTTCGAGTTCTACAGGAAATCTGAGTTTCCCGAACAGCTTATAAAGCTTAAAATACTTTATTTATTATTTAAAATCAGTAGCAACTGGAATCGGGTCAAAAGACCTTGTAGAACTCATGTTTTGGCCGAAAAGGGCATATTCGGTATTTACCGAACCGTAGCCATAACCGCAGGTTATGAGCGAGGTAAAAATTATTAAAAATCTTTAAAATTCCCAAAATATTATTTTAATACAGTGGGTAAAAGTTTTGGTGACGAAATCTTGGTTTAGATAGGTGTTATGCTAATTGCGCCGTTAATTGCTAAAGTTTACTTTAAATGCGCCATTTAGCATAACTCTCATTCTAGACCTCGGATTGACGTGAAACTTTATGGACAGGCTTATAATTTAATAAGCAAGGTTCTGGTCCATTCACGTGTCTGAAATACTTGTTTTATTTTCAAAATGGCGTTACGGTCAACTTTTAGGCGATTAACGGAAATGCGTAAAAGACTCGGATAACTCATGAACCGATCACAGAGGTTTATACCAATCATGTGACCTGGTCCTAAGAGAGTCCTAAGGTATGCCTATACCTCACTAAAACGGGTCAGAACTGAAGTCAAAGCAAAAGTCAAACTTTTGCGACATTCGGCTCCGAACCGGTTCAATATAGCAAATGGTCGATTCAAACGAGCGCAAACAAGTTTATATACTTAATATCATATTTTATGAGTGTCAAAACAGGTTTCTTAGTATGTACATTACAGATTATGCATAAATCGCTAAAATAGCTTTCTGTTGACTTTTTAAGTGCGCGTTTGACTCGATATTTGACATAGTTAGAGTGGTGATCAGGGGGAACCCTTTTAGAGGTTTATTACCCACATAAATACCAACTCAAAACCACTTTTGATTCGTCATAAGACTGAACCATTTGCAAGTTATTGTAATGACAACCGTTAGTTACGACGGTTGTGTTTATGAGCTATAACTATGAAAATGCAGACCAAAATGGTTATGAACGACTTACAGAAGTGGTAACTTGCTTAGAGAGCAGTAGAGAATGCTAGAGGGCCTTTGGATTGATCAGATAGAAGAGTTTGAAGTGTGGTGAACTTATGAACCAAAGGTGCTTATTTATAGTGTTCACAAGCCCTCAAGATCATCACAACTCAATCTACATTTGATCATGGATCATGGGCAGGTGTCCCTAAGTGATATGGGTCGAGTAGGGGGCACCCATGCTCCATTAATTGGTTGTTTGGTCGTTCAAAGGCTCCAAAAGGCAAAATGTTACAACTTTCTGCATCTGGGCGCTTTACGCGACCCGCATGGGAGTTCCATGCGTTTATAATGCGGGTCGCCTGATATTCAAATATCAGACGCGTAAAACAGGAGGCTCGCGACCCGCCTCAACTTATCCCTAACCTTCACGCGGGTCGCGAGAGGTTATAATTTCAGAAATTTTAAATCTTTTGTCATGATTACGAAATCCTGGTAATTAATAACGAAATCTTTCGTAATGATTTACCTGACCTTTCGGGTCTGAAGGGGTAACTTTGCGGTTTGGCCCTCGGTTAATTACAACTAAGGACCTTGTGTTATTTACCCGCGTTGTTAAGTCCCGGTTAGTTTATTGATTTATTCAGAAAGCCTTAACTTTCATTATTGACGCTTTTAACCCTTCTCATACGAATTTGAGTATAACTCTCTCGTTTTAAGACGGAACTTCGCGGAATTTATACAGCATATTCTAGTGAGCGTATAATACTGTTACGAAGCCTTGGGAATGTTAAAGGGTCACTCAGAGGTATAATTAAACATGTTGACATAGTTAACCCTTGTAGCTCGTAATCTCTCACTTTCTTCCGTGTTTCGCTTCCGTACGATTTATGATTTATTCGTTTGAAGGTTCAAGCATTTATTTAGGGTTACTATACAGTATATTTACCCTTGTTGACATTTATAACCCTCGAATTTATATACTTTCAAGGTTTGTCAAAATTAGTCCTTTATTTATTATAGATGCCATGTGTAATCAAATGACACGTGTTAACACATCATTGGACACAAAATTCGAGGTGTTACAGAAACCCGAACCTTGACGACTTGTTTCGCTCTCATTTTTTTGTTTTACAAAACTCTCACCAAAGCTTCGACAGACTCCAATGACTTGAAGTACCATTGTAACTCGAGGGATGCGTGCCATTCGCCCAAAACGAGGCGAGAGCACAGTCCCAAAAGCCAAAGTGTGTACCAAAAGTCCTTGTGAATAGTCGAATCGCTTTGGATAGTCGATGTCTATTAGCCTAAGACAATCTAAGTTCGATTTCGATCTCGCATTATCGCCGATTTTATGTGTTTTCGATTCTGAGCCCGCAACTGCTGACTCTAATATTCGCCGTTTTATGTGGATTTTATGTATTTTATGTGGTTTTATCTGTTTATATGTTTCGATTTTGGAGGTTTATACGACTTTCGCTGTTCGCTTTAATCGACACACACCAATCGCACTGCACCTCTACCTCAACACGCTAGTAAATCGGATGATCGCATGCCATGTTGTTCACTATGCTATACTATGCGCTGTTGATGTGCACAAAATGTAACATATAAATTACATCAATTGTGGCATAAAACTAACCCTTTTTTAGTACTAATGTTGGAAAAAGTGTGTTTTTGTCTTCCTTTTGTATTTCAGGATTAAATGAGCTCAAATGAACAAAAGAAGCAAAAAGGCAGCTAAATCTAACATAAATAAAAGAAAAGGAACAAACGTGGCATGCCCGACCCCCCGACAGCATCTTCCCAAGCAAAAACAAGTAAACAGAAGGCTGAACACGCCCCGAGCTCAATGAGCACGGGGGCGTGCCCAAGTGTCAGCAGAAAAGACAAAGTTGTAGAAGCTTCTATCACCCACCACGGGGGCGTGCCCATTGAACACGGGGCCGTGGTCAACTCTAATATTCACAGAATCTGAGAAAATCTTGATAGTACAGATACGCTTCTACACACGGGGTCGTGCTCAGCGGACACGGGGGCGTGGTCAACTAATGCAGCCAAACTGCAATTAATGAAGAAAGAGAAGAGGGATGGACACGGGGCCGTGCCCGAGCTTCTGTTCAAGCTATAAATAGGGGTGCTTGGCTCACTTGCAACTCATCCCTTGGCACACCACCTCTCTCACACTTCACCCACCACCCACCACCATCACAACACCATCATCCACCACCATCATCTATTGTCCATCATAGAGTGTGTGAGTCGTCTCGGGATCCAAGATTGATCGTAAGAGTTCTTGACAATCAAAGGCCATGTTTGCCTAAGTCTCTTACATCACTTGGTGAAGACAAGCATTTAGTGTAATAATTTTTATTTTTAATCTTTTCGCAATTTTTATTTGGTTATGTATTAATGACTTTAATAACTAGTTTTATATGTTGAAGGTGATTCTTCCTTATCATTTGTCCGTGGTGTCTTGGCTCACTTGCAACTCATCCCTTGGCACACCACCTCTCTCACACTTCACCCACCACCCACCACCATCACAACACCATCATCCACCACCATCATCTATTGTCCATCATAGAGTGTGTGAGTCGTCTCGGGATCCAAGATTGATCGTAAGAGTTCTTGACAATCAAAGGCCATGTTTGCCTAAGTCTCTTACATCACTTGGTGAAGACAAGCATTTAGTGTAATAATTTTTATTTTTAATCTTTTCGCAATTTTTATTTGGTTATGTATTAATGACTTTAATAACTAGTTTTATATGTTGAAGGTGATTCTTCCTTATCATTTGTCCGTGGTGTTGGCTACCTGGTCGGGGGTTAAGGGAATGGTTTGGTAAGAGTCTAGCCATTGTTCAGTGTATAGATCCTACAAAGGACCAGGGTCAAATTGAGTAGGACCTCCTTCAATACCCCATGGTATTGGATGGCGGGGGTCCAAACTCTTTGATCCCCTCATATATAAACTACTATTAAAACTTTAACCCGGCTACTTAGGACTGTATCCCTACTGACTCAGACTACTTAGCCGAGGGTAACGTCACCTTCAAAAGAGGGGCCTACCACATTATGCATTAATAACTTAATTAATTATCTTTCAATAATCCGACCCTTTAGGATTGTATCCTTGCTGACTCAAACTACTGGGTTAAGGGTAACGCCACCTTCAAAAGAGGGGCCTACTACAATAACTAAGATAATCTCTTAAAAATTGCAAAAGTGCGAAAATAATCAAAGGTTACACTAAAGGCGAGTCGGATCCAAGTGATTCATCTTGTCTATCTGTTTTTATTTTTATTTTATTTTTTAGCATTTTAGTTAGTTTTATTTTTCTAGTTCAAAAACCTTTTTCTAACTTTTGATTTGATTAGACGTTGAGGATAAACCGGTACTAAAAACTCTTGTGTCCTTGGATGACCTCGGTATCTTACCAACACTATACTACGCTCACGATGGGTGCACTTGCCCATATGTGTGTTTAGTGTTAGTAAATATCGTGTTTTATAAATTTAAAACTTGGCTAAAAAGTGTAAAGGGCTTAAAATATACATTAAAAATCTATTACACTACACGCACATCAAGTTTTTGGCGCCGTTGCCGGGGACACAAGAATTTTAAGAAAGTTAGGAATCAACGGCCTAATCCGTTTTTTCTAAATTTTCTGTTTTTTTAGGATTTTATTAATTTTTCAGCTTCTGCAGAACTCAGCACGGGCCGTGCCCGCTGAACACGCCCTGTGCCCAATCTTTGGAACTGGCAATCCTGTTTTAAGTCAGACAGTATGCTGAACACGGGGCCGTGCCCACTCAACATGCCCCGTGCCCAAGTTTCAGTTACTGAAAACAGAACCGTAAGATCCCGACGGTTGGTAATTTCTGACACAAACATGAGTGATACTGATATTTTTTACTTTTGGCACTCTTATGGTACGTGGTGTCAAATATGTGGATGCTCTCATAAAGAATTAGAATGTTATTTTCTAAATTATAAGCCCCATTATATAGACCTATTGTTTTCCTGTAGCCTTAAGAGGGGCGAAAGTAAAAATAATCCTTATCTCTCCCTCGAATGCTCTCAACCGGACCTTCTAGGAGCAATGCTTCTTGATGAACTATTTCAATTAGAAGATCTAATTCTTAATTGGTTAAAAGAACTTAGGATGGATTTTAATAATTCATCTCAAGACGATACCCAAGAAGAATTTTTGGGATCACATTCAAATAAAAACAACTTCGTTGTTCCCGATGTTACCTCTAACTCTAGCGAGGACTAGAGCGATAGTCGTCCCTGTTTCGATTGTGCCGTGAAGGACTCTCCATCGACTTCGTTCGGTGCATACATAGACCAGAGCGATTCATCATACACCTTCTTTAACGAGAGCCCGGGAAAGGGTTGGACTTGTCCACCTACATTTAGCATAGGAATCACCCTCACCGACAACCTCTTGCATTCTCGTCTTAGTCTAGAGCAATTAAGGTATCTTAGGCACTTTAGGGTTGTTCCATCCAGTAAGGAACCGCCCGATCCAGATTAGTTCCTTAGAAATAGACGAAACTTCATAAACAACCTCTAGACACGGGGCCGTGCCCAGGTCAACACGCCCCCGTGTCCACCAAAAGATTCCTTTCTGACTTTTTGTCAGAATACGGACAAAATGTGTCAGGATCCTGTCTGCACACGGGGCCGTGTCCAGCCGACACGGGGCCGTGTGCAGCGTGCTGTCGTTTTCTATAAATGCAGCAAGATTCCTGCTCATTTGGGCCACTCCAAAGACAAAGATTTGCAGGGATCTTCACTCATACCATCCTAGGTATATTCTAAGGAAGGTTCTCAACAATCATCTTGTCTTTTCCATTTTTGTTCATTACCTTCTTCTTCAATTTTTCACTCAATACCTCCATTAAAGCTTGAAATCACCATGGTTCCAAGCTTTAAGGTGATGTTTGATGGATTTTTACTCAAGGAATCTTGTTAAAAATAAGTTTTGCAACATTGTCTTAAATTATTTCTGCTCAAAAATGCTTTAAAAAGTTGAAAAATAATTTAAAACTCCAAGATTCCTTGTTCCAAAAATCTGCAGATATCTGAACACGGGGCCGTGCTCAACGAGCACGGGGCCGTGCCCGAGGTACTGTTCCATAAAAAATTGAACTCTTTTCGGTATGTTTTCTCAGAATGGCGAGCAGAACAAACGGAACATCTTCATCGCACTCCAGGAACAACCGACAAGGGAGGAGGTTATCAAAAGTTGAAGATTCTCTTGTGAATTACGTTTACGCCTTAAGAGAGGCCATTGATGAAATGACGGGGGTGGAAGAAGCATTGGTCGACCGTATTAATCATTTGACGGTGGGACTAGAGGATGTCTTCGAGAGGTCAACCTTTTGCACCAAAGGTTGAACATTCTCGCCTCTCCTCTTTTGGTACCAATCATCACCCAAAGGGCATGGAATGTGGTACCCGAAGTCATCATACCGGCCGAATGGTATGCCATACACCCGGAACCCCCTCGAGACATACTAGAAGGGGTTCCGGTTGGTGTCACTCCTCCTCCACAAGATGTTGAGGAAAATGAAACCGCCTTCCTCCTCCCGAGAGAGATATAAGAATGGCTTTAACAACATCTAGGGGTCACCCATCGGCTCGGAGTTCTACAAGGCTTTAGATACCGGAAAACTATTTCCGGAATTTTGGTTCTTAATGTAAAAGTAGAACTCCTTAGGATGATTTTATGTATCACTTGACCTATCTAGTTTAGGACTTTTAACTTTTATTTTTCTACTTTGTTTTTAATTCTCTAGGATTATTATGTAATTCTCTCTATGATTTAATGAATGATGGTTTTAGTTAAATTGGTGTTTGGGTGATGATGTAATGGTTAAAACACACTGAAGATGGTGAAGGATAACAAGGGAAACTTGCACCAGCACCCCATGCACAGAAACAGGACGTCCCGAAAATTTTTCTTCGTTACAGTAAGTCCAGCATGGGTCGTGCCCGCCCAACACGGCTCCGTGCTGCACAATCTGCAAGAAATGCCCAGTTCAGGTAACTGGACACGGGGCGTGCTCACTGAACACGCCCCCGTTGTGACACCTCGTATTTTCGATCTTTCCATTTTTGGCAAGTCTACTTGTACTTTCTATTTTTGTAAGTTGTACCTTTGTGGTATTTGGTTTTATTCCCAAATTGTACTCGAGACTTGAAATCATAATGAAAGTGCATGATTTTATTCATATTTGTGTTTGAATGCTATGTATCGTCAAAACAATTAAAACCATGTTGAAACTATGTTAAACACGTAAAAACAGTGAAATTACATCTTAATTTCAGCTCTCAAATTCATCATTGCCAAGAGATTACCCTAAACCGTACAAAAATCGGGAATTTATACGTTAATTCGGTAAAAAAAAAATATCAAAATTGGGTTAAAATAATTTTTATATTATTTTATTAATATTTTAAATAAGTAAACTAATGATTAAAATTAAATAATAAATGTTTTAAACTGAGTTTTTAATGATTTTGTTAGTTCTGGTTAGTTAAACTAACTCAGTTAGTGAAAACTCAGTTAAATCAGCTAACTGGGTTAATTTTATCAAAGGGCAGCACTAACTGAGTTAGAAAACTCAGTTAGTGACTAACCCAGTTAGTCAGGATATATGTTAGTAAAAAAAGGGGGGTTGAACCGCGCGGGACAAGAATCGAACTCGGGACGTCTCGGTTAACAAGCAACAACTCAACCACTCGGCCAGGCATGCCACATCCGGCATATCATGAAACCGAATTATATTTAACCGCTAATTAAATGCTTCGGATTAAAAGTCAGTAACCGCCAACTGATCGTCTTCTCCGATTTGAATTTATGGCCGGGAATGTTGTGACCCTTCCTGTTCGTAACTTATGGCCGACCTCCCCTATATAAACCCGACCCAATATTCATGCTCGGTCCTTTCACCCTTTCAAGTCCATCATCTCCGTTCAACCATCTCGACACCCGCACAACACCGTAACACCCTCCGAACCACTTTCACCCTCACTGTTCGATAGCAAGTTGCCGGAGAAACCCGGAAGCCACCGGAGTAAATTGCCACCGCTGGAGTCCGAAGGAGATCAAACGGAGACTCGTCGGAGGTGCGTCGGCCTCGAGTCGTTACCCGTTTCGGTATACATTCTTTTAAATCTTTCGTTTTTCATCTTTCTCTCAATGTTATGAACTTTCAAACCTCCTGTGATATAATGATCTTATTCCATTTTGTCCGATCATTATCCTTTACGAAACGGTTATTTCTGTTTCTGTTATTGTCAATATTGATTTCTATTTATATTGTTATTATTATTATTAATATGAGTGACACTACTATTATTATTATTAGAAATCTGATTTTAGTATTAGTTTATGTTAATCGGTTTTATTATTAATAAAGCTGATTAAGTATTAATCAGATTTTTAATTCAATATTATCCTTATTAATAATCGGATATGCTAATAAAATCAGTATTATTAATGCTAAATATATATATATATATATATGCTTAATCATTTTATGTATATTAAACTTTTATATAATCCGATTTATTTCAAAATTATTATATATATATCAAAATTAATAACATATTCAGAAATATAGTTTATTATACACAAAAATTATTATTTATTAATCAAAATTATTAATACAATCAAAATTATTATTACAAATCAGAATCTTTATCATTACCTAAATTAATATTATTACCATTATTTTATTGTTATTATTATTTTAATCATTAATCAAAATTAGTATTATTATTATTATGATTACTGCTATTAGTAATATTAATATATATTACATATAATATCAATAATGCTATTATTGTCATTATTAATATTATCAGTATTAATATTATTATATGGATAAATAATAACAAAGTTATTATCTTTATTACTATAAATATTAATATTATTGGAATTATAAAGAAAAAATGATGTTAATATTGTTATTATCATTATCTTTATTAACTAAAATCAGAAATAATATTATTCTATGATTTCCTTTGTTATTAATTATCATTTTAAAATATTATCAATGTTATTCAATTTATCGTTTCCTTATTCATCAACCTTAATTAACGAATTCCCAAACACAATAGGGTAATCTCTTGCAATCCATTGGATCCAATTCACTCTCGTACTCGTTACCAAGAAACACGCAACACACTCTAAGGTGAGTATACATGACCCATTTTCTATTTTATCACATTTTGGGTGTTGTATGCATTTCTATATCAAACACATTATGTTAAACATTTTTGCACCTCAATCCACATTTCATGTGAATCTATTTGACTCATGTTAATCACGTTATGCTACTGTTAAACATTTATGACTGTGTGTTCATTAACTTTGCAAGCCTCCCCTAACAATGGCAGCGCTGTAGGTTGAGAAACGCCCCTCCCATAATATTATGGGTATTGTTAGGATTATTCTATGTTACTCATGTTACCACCCTTCTAGGGTTAGGCTATGTTAATTGCGTTAAACTTTGGTGAAACTATTTGACAATTTATGTGAAAAACAATGTGCTATGTGATGCATACATGAAATCAATTTTCTTAAACAAACATTATGATCAAGTCTCATCTATTCTCTCTTTTGAATCTTTAGATGTTATTTTTTTCAAAAGTCTTTTTCTTAAGATTTCGAGGACGAAATCTCCTAAAGTAGGGGAGACTGTGACACCTCGTATTTTCGATCTTTTCATTTTTGGCAAGTCTACTTGTACTTTCTATTTTTGTAAGTTGTACCTTTGTGGTATTTGGTTTTATTCCCAAATTGTACTCGAGACTTGAAATCATAATGAAAGTGCATGATTTTATTCATATTTGTGTTTGAATGCTATGTATCGTCAAAACAATTAAAAACATGTTGAAACTATGTTAAACACGTAAAAACAGTGAAATTACATCTTAATTTCAGCTCTCAAATTCATCATTGCCAAGAGATTACCCTAAACCGTACAAAAATCGGGAATTTATACGTTAATTCGGTAAAAAAAATATCAAAATTGGGTTAAAATAATTTTTATATTATTTTATTAATATTTTAAATAAGTAAACTAATGATTAAAATTAAATAATAAATGTTTTAAACTGAATTTTTAATGATTTTGTTAGTTTTGGTTAGTTAAACTAACTCAGTTAGTGAAAACTCAGTTAAATCAGCTAACTGGGTTAATTTTATCAAAGGGCAGCACTAACTGAGTTAGAAAACTCAGTTAGTGACTAACCCAGTTAGTCAGGATATATGTTAGTAAAAAAAGGGGGGTTGAACCGCGCGGGACAAGAATCGAACTCGGGACGTCTCGGTTAACAAGCAACAACTCAACCACTCGGCCGGGCATGCCACATCCGGCATATCATGAAATCGAATTATATTTAACCGCTAATTAAATGCTTCGGATTAAAAGTCAGTAACCGCCAACTGATCGTCTTCTCCGATTTGAATTTATGGCCGGGAATGTTGTGACCCTTCCTGTTCGTAACTTATGGCCGACCTCCCCTATATAAACCCGACCCAATATTCATGCTCGGTCCTTTCACCCTTTCAAGTCCATCATCTCCGTTCAACCATCTCGACACCCGCACAACACCGTAACACCCTCCGAACCACTTTCACCCTCACTGTTCGATAGCAAGTTGCCGGAGAAACCCGGAAGCCACCGGAGTAAATTGCCACCGCCGGAGTCCGAAGGAGATCAAACGGAGACTCGTCGGAGGTGCGTCGGCCTCGAGTCGTTACCCGTTTCGGTGTACATTCTTTTAAATCTTTCGTTTTTCATCTTTCTCTCAATGTTATGAACTTTCAAACCTCCTGTGATATAATGATCTTATTCCATTTTGTCCGATCGTTATCCTTTACGAAACGGTTATTTCTGTTATTGTCAATATTGATTTCTATTTATATTGTTATTATTATTATTAATATGAGTGACACTACTATTATTATTATTAGAAATCTGATTTTAGTATTAGTTTATGTTAATCGGTTTTATTATTAATAAAGCTGATTAAATATTAATCAGATTTTTAATTCAATATTATCCTTATTAATAATCGGATATGCTAATAAAATCAGTATTATTAACGCAATATATATATATATATATATATATATATATATGCTTAATCATTTTATGTATATTAAACTTTTATATAATCCGATTTATTTCGAAATTATTATATATATATCAAAATTAATAACATATTCAGAAATATAGTTTATTATACACAAAAATTATTATTTATTAATCAAAATTATTAATACAATCAAAATTATTATTACAAATCAGAATCTTTATCATTACCTAAATTAATATTATTATCATTATTTTATTGTTATTATTATTTTAATCATTAATCAAACTTAGTATTATTATTATTATGATTACTGTTATTAGTAATATTAATATATATTACATATAATATCAATAATGCTATTATTGTCATTATTAATATTATCAGTATTAATATTATTATATGGATAAATAACAACAAAGTTATTATCTTTATTACTATAAATATTAATATTATTGGAATTATAAAGAAAAAATGATGTTAATATTGTTATTATCATTATCTTTATTAACTAAAATCAGAAATAATATTATTCTATGATTTCCTTTGTTATTAATTATCATTTTAAAATATTATCAATGTTATTCAATTTATCGTTTCCTTATTCATCAACCTTAATTAACGAATTCCCAAACACAATAGGGTAATCTCTTGCAATCCATTGGATCCAATTCACTCTCGTACTCGTTACCAAGAAACACGCAACGCACTCTAAGGTGAGTATACATGACCCATTTTCTATTTTATCACATTTTGGGTGCTGTATGCATTTCTATATCAAACACACTATGTTAAACATTTTTGCACCCTCAATCCACATTTCATGTGAATCTATTTGACTCATGTTAATCACGTTATGCTACTGTTAAACATTTATGACTTTGTGTTCATTAACTTTGCAAGCCTCCCCTAACAATGGCAGCGCTGTAGGTTGAGAAACGCCCCTCCCATAGTATTATGGGTATTGTTAGGATTATTCTATGTTACTCATGTTACCACCCTTCTAGGGTTAGGCTATGTTAATTGCGTTAAACTTTGGTTTGAACACATAGATATCATCGTTACGAGTATAACTGTTAATATGAAATCAAGTAGTCACGTGGATTTGAGCATGTTAAACTATTTCAAACATATTATACTATATTCAAACTTGTATACTCGCCAACATGTTTTGTTGACTTTATTTTAAATACATACTGCAGGATGAGGAAGTCAAGATTTGAAGAAATGAATAGGATGGCCTAGAAACCCACTTTTGAAATAAAGTATGTTTGATGTTTTGTTATTTCCTTTTTGACGATGTATGAAACTTTGAAATTTTAATAAATGAAACTTAATTATATTGTCACATTTAGTGTTATGATGTCTTTGGACAATTTGTACGTCTCATCCCGATGTTTCCGCCATCGGTTGGGGTGTGACACCCGTGCCCAGGCTTCTGTTTCTTTTTATCAATTTTCGTTACTGGCGATCTGAACACGGGGCCGTGTCCAGACGCCCAGTAACATAAATTTTTGCTTTTTTACACCTTTTTACACATTCATTCAACCTAAAAACTTATTTTTGTGACACATTGAGGACAATGTGTAATTTAAGTGGGGGGGGGGATGCTTAAACCTTGGATTTTTTGCAAATCCTAATCACAAGCCTTACACAAAACTTTATTGGAACTGCTAATCTCCTGATGTGCACAAAATGCAACATATAAATTGCATCAATTGTGGCATAAAACTAACCCTTTTTTAGTACTAATGTTGGAAAAAGTGTGCTTTTGTCTTCCTTTTGTATTTTCAGGATTAAATGAGCTCAAATGAACAAAAGAAGCAAAAATACTGCTAAATCTAACATAAATACAAGAAAAGGAACAAACGTTGCATGCCCGACCTCCCGACACCATCTTCCCAAAGCAAAACAAGAAGACAGAAGACTGAACACGCCCCGTGCTCAGTGAGCACGGGGGCGTGCCCAAGTGTCAGCAGAAAAGACAAAGTAATAGAAGCTTCTACTGCCCACCACGGGGCCATGCTCAGCGGATACAGGGGCGTGGTCAACTGTTGCAGACGCATTTAATGAAATTGCGAATTGCAATTAATGAAGAGAGAGGGTCGGATGGACACGGGGCCGTGCCCAGGCTTCTGTTCAGCCTATAAATAGGAGTGCTTGGAGCTCTTCCAACTCATCCCCTGGCACACCACCTCTCTCACACTTCACCCACCACCCACCACCATCACAACACCATCATCCACCACCATCATCCATTGTCCATCATAGAGTGTGTGAGTCGTCTCGGGATCCAAGATTGATCGTAAGAGTTCTTGACAATCAAAGGCCATGTTTGCCTAAGTCTCTTACATCACTTGGTGAAGACAAGTGTTTAGTGTAATACTTTTTATTTTTAATCTTTTGCACTTCTTAATTGGTTTTGTATTAATGACTTTAATTACTAGTTTCTTATGTTGAAGGTGATTCTTCCTTATTGTTTGTCCGTGGTGTCTTGGCATTATTTTACTGTCTATATAAAATAAAGGATTTACACCATTCATATCTCCATGGTCTATATGGAGGTATGTTGGCTACCTGGTCAGGGGTTAAGGGGACGGTTTGGTAAGAGTCTTGCCATTGTTCAGTGTATAGATCCTGCAAAGGACCTAGGTCAAATTTAGTAGGACCTCCTTCAATACCCAACGGTATTGGATGGCGGGGGTCCAAACTCTTTGATCCCCTCATAAGTTAAACTACTATTAAAACTTTAACCCGGCTACCTAGGACTGTATCCCTGCTGACTCAGACTACTTAGCCAAGGGTAACGTCGCCTTCAAAAGAAGGGCCTACCACATTATGCATTAATAACTTAATTAATTATCTTTCAATAATCCGACCCTTTAGGATTGTATCCTTGCTGACTCAAACTACTGGGTTGAGGGTAACGTCACCTTCAAAAGAGGGGCCTACTACAATAACTAAGATAATCTCTTAAATAAGTGCAAAAGTGCGAAAATAATCAAAGGTTACACTACACATGAGTGGGATCCAAGTGATTCATCTTGTCTATCTGTTTTTACTTTTATTTTCTTTTTCAGCATTTTAGTTAGTTTTATTTTTATAGTTTAAAAATCTTTTTCTAACATTTTGATTTGATTAGACGTTGAGGATAAACCGGTACTAAAAGCTCTTGTGTCCTTGGACGACCTCGGTATCTTACCAACACTATACTACGTCCACGATGGGTGCACTTGCCCATATGTGTGTTTAGTGTTAGTGAATATCGTGTTTATAAATTTAAAACTTGGCTAAAAAGTGTAAAAAGGGCTTAAAATATACACCTAAAATATATCGCACTTCACACGCATCAAGTTTTTGGCGCCGTTGCCGGGGACACAAGGATTTTAAGAAAGTTAGGAATCAGCGGCCTAATCATTTTTTTATTTCATTTTTAATTTTTTAGGATTTTCTTAATTTTTCAGCTTCTGCAGAGCTCAGCACGGGTCGTGCCTGCTCGGACACGGGCCGTGTCCAGCAGTGTCACTGGCAGTTTTTATTTTCCGAGTTACAGAGAGGTAAGCACGGGGCCGTGTCGGTGCAACACGGGGCCGTGTCCAACTTTCCAGTAACAGGGATCCGGAAAACAATCGCTGTATCTCCGACCACGGGCCGTGTTCACTGAGCACGGGGCCGTGGTGAACTTCCTGACCAACATTTTTTTTTGTTTTTATTGTAGGACTTGGAACCGGACACCACATCTAAACCTTCTACGTAGTGTATGAGCTCCAGTTCTAGTAGAGACATAAAAGAACCTCTAGAAGAACCCGAACGCTTTCTCAGAAAAAGACTTAAAGCTAAAAACCAAGAGAAGGTTTCGGGGGACCCACTTCCAATGGCAGACCAACGTACCCTCATGGATTACCTACGACCCACCATGGGTAATCTCGGCGCCGCTATCAATGCACCGAATGTTGAAGCTAACAACTTCGAACTTCGGCCACATTTGATACAAATGCTTCAAAACTCCGCAACCTTCCATGGGCTTGCGGACGAGGATCCCCATCTACATATTACTAATTTCTTAGAAATATGTGATACCTTTCGCATCAATGGAGCATCAAATGACGCCATCCGCCTTCGAATGTTTCCATTTTAACTAAAAGACCGAGCAAAAGCTTGGCTCAACGCCCTCCCAGTTGGTTCGGTAAACACCTGGGATGAACTAGCCCAAAAATTTATATATAAGTATTTCCCTCCAGCTAAAACGGCTAAATTAATGACTGAAATTAATACATATTCACAAGAGGATGGGGAATCCTTATATGAAACTTGGAAAAGGTTCAAGGAGCTATTGCGAAAGTGTCCTCATCACGGTCTTGCAGTATGGCAACAAGTATCCACTTTCTACAATGGGTTGTTGCCACACACAAGACAAACACTTGACTCTAGCTCCGGGGGACTTTTAGGTAATCGCCGCCCACATGAAATATACAATCAAATTGAGGAAATTGCTCAAACCAATTTTCAGTGGCACACTCCCCGAGGCAATAAATCTATTGCCCCAGGCGCCCATAAGGTTGATGAAAGCACTTCTTTACAAGCCCAAATCGAGGCCCTTTCTTCAAATATCAAAAAGTTAGAAATGACAAAAACGGTCTCGGTTATGGCTTGTGAAGGGTGTGGTGGGCCATATGAAAATTGGAGTTGTATGAAAGAAACAGATGATCAACCAGAGTTGGTAAACTACATTGATAATAGACCTAGGCCGTCGGGTCCTCCAACGGGTACCTACAACCAAGGATGGCGTAACCACCCTAACCTTGGTTGGAGAGAACCCGACAATAGTAGTAACCAACAAAGCCTAAACCAATGAACAAACTTTCAACAACCAAGAAATGAGTCACAAAATTTCCCTCAACAACAAGGTGGACGAGAAAGGCTTGAAGATACTGTATCTCGCCCCATCTCTGACACTGAAAAGAAAAACTCGGATCGATTTCAACAATTGGAATCAAATTTTAGAAATCAACAAGCTAGTATACAAAACATTGAAAAACAAATAAATCAATTAGCTCAAAATTTCTCCGAGAGACCACAAGGCGCATTACCAAGTAATACCGAAACAAACCCAAAAGCACAAGTCCATCTCATAACGTTAAGAAACCGTACCGTGGGTTCCGAGGAAGCTCCACCACCGCCAACTGAGGGAAGCACAACACCGCCCCAACAAGAGAAGACTTCTCCTCTAATTCAAGAGCCTACTAAGGCTCCTCCGGTTCCATACCCCGGTAGGTTAATTCGTCAAAAGACCAATGAGCAATTCGCAAAATTCGAAAATCTACTAAAACAATTGCATGTTAATATTCCTTTTATTGAAGTCCTAACTCAAATGCCTAAATACTGAAAATTCATGAGGGACTTCCTCACTCATAAATGGAAAATTGAATCATTGCAATTAGTTAACTTAGGCGAAGAATGCTCTGCCCTCATACTCAACAAACTCCCACAAAAGAAGATTGATCCTGGAAGCTTCACAATTCCTAGCTCGATCGGGAAATCCCCCGTTCGTAATGCACTAGCCGACCTTGGGGCTAGCAGTAACCTCATGCCTGCATCAATGTTCAAATGACTCGGCCTAGGAAAAACAAGCCCTACCAAGATGAGTATACAACTTGCCGACAGATCCGTCAAACACCCACAAGGTGTCGCTGAAAATCTATTGGTCAAAGTCGACAATTTCGTCTACCCGACCGACTTTGTCATACTAGATATGGAAGAGGACACCGAAGTCCCCCTCATACTAGGGAGGCCATTTCTAGCCACCGTGCAAGCAGTGGTAGACATGAATGACGGAACACTTACTTTGAAGTTTGAGGATAAGGAAGTGAAGTTTGGAGTTGGGAAGAGAGTAGAGGACGATGACCCAGTCAATTACATGAAGGTCATTGATTCGAGTTTGGATGATGCTCTCCGACGGTGCAACATGGGATGCAAAACATCCAGCTCGGAAAATATATGACCTCACTTTGGGTCTAGCCAAGGACCCTTGTAAACGTGGCGCACCACAGAGGCATTCCGCGGAACTATCCTTAGTTTAGCTTAGATTAATTTTTAGTTTAATTTGCAGGAATAAAACACACTCAGGATGGTCAATGATAACAAGGGAAACGAGAAACATCACCCCATGCACGAAAACAGGGCCATCCGACAAAAATTTCTTCATTATAGCAAGTTCAGCACGGGCCGTGTCCGCCCAACACGGCCCTGTGCTGCACAATCTACAAAAATCGCCCAGTTCAGGTAACTGGACACGGGCCGTGTTCACTGAACACGCCCCCGTGTCCAGGCTTCTGTTTCTCTTTACTAAATTTTGTCACTGGCACCTGAACACGGGGCCGTGCCCGGTCACCACGGGGCCGTGTCCAGAGTGCCAGTAACATAAAATTTTGCTTTTAACACCCTTTTACACATTCAATCAACCTAAAAACTTATTTTTGGGACACATTGAGGACAATGTGTAATATAAGTGTGGGGGGATGCTAAAACTTTGAATCTTGCAAGTCCTAATTAACAAGCCTTACACAAAACTCTATTGGAAGCGCTAATCACCCCACATTTTTTCAAAAAAAAAAAAAAATTCATTGTCTAAGTTTAAGTTGGGAATTTTAAGTTCTAACAAGGTTATATTTTTACAAGTTTACAACCGATAGCGTCGTGATAAAAAGAACCAACATAAGAAAATTATGAAACGACATGACAACCTTAGTTAAAATTTGATTATATATACTTGCTCACATAAAAACCCATTCCCACAAAAGTGAGTTTTGAGCCTTTATTGAGCATACAAATACATATCTTTACACGAAATGCTCATTTTTCGTTTCTTGTGTGAATAGCCGCTTGGTTCGTACGACTCTAGAACTTGCCATGACAATGCATTCCCGATCCTTACCAACTTAAACCCGAGTAAGTAAATGATGGAGGCATTAGGACTAACCCTTTTTTTCTTTCTACACCATTATTTTTCATTTTTTACCACCTACCCAAAATCCCCCTAGTTAACCACTTTGAGCCTAAACCTTTTCATTTCTTAACCCAAAATAATCACCCTTTTTACCCACCTAAACCTTTTTATTTTAACCCTTTCTTTTTGTAACAAAGCTCGGTTTTTCTTATGACTTTTCAAAAAACAACAACAACAACAACAACAACAACAATAATAATAATAATAATAATAATAATAATAATAATAATAATAATAATAATAATAATAATAATAATAATAATAATATAGTTGATGAAACCAAATAAACAAACAAGTTCATCAAAATTAACCTTGTTTGAAAGAAATGGTTCATCAAAATAAAAATAAAATTGAGAAAAATAAAAAGTCTTTAAAAAAACCGATGCTTTTTACGCTTTTCGCCCTTTTACTAACCACTAACCCAACCACCCACCTTTAGCCCAAGCCTAACCCTTCACCCAAAAAGTCCTCTTGATATTTACAAAGGTATATAGTTAAAAAGGAGGATTGATTGATTGGCAAGCCTATGGTAGGAGTAAGTTCCATGCCGCTCTTGAGTGATTCACTAAAAATACACCTTCGGCCGAGTGTTGAGTGATCCCCCGTGAGGTATGTGAACTTGTATATAAATGGAATTTTAAAAAGGCATGTTATGCCCTAATAAGTAATTTATCTTATGAAACGTTTTTAATAAATCATGACGAATAGGATTGTAAATAAATAAAAATAAAACTTAAATAAAGAATCTTGGAAATCCCGACACTCTATGACAAGTCCAAAAGCCTTCTCTTCTACTCATTCCATTTGGGAGTGAAAAAGCCACATTATAAAGATTTTTGCTTGAGGACAAGCAAATATTCAAGTGTGGGGGTATTTGATGTGCACCAGATGCAACATATAAATTACATCAATTGTGGCATAAAACTAACTCTTTTTTAGTACTAATGTTGGAAAAGTGTGCTTTTGTCTTCCTTTTGTATTTTCAGGATTAAATGAGCTCAAATGAACAAAAGAAGCAAAAAATACAGCTAAATCTAACATAAATACAAGAAAAGGAACAAACGTGGCATGCCCGACCTCCCGAAACCATCTTCCCAAAGCAAAACAAGAAGACAGAAGACTGAACACGCCCCGTGCTCAGTGAGCACGGGGGCGTGCCCAAGTGTCAGCAGAAAAGACAAAGTGATAGAAGCTTCTACTGCGCACCACGGGGCCGTGCTCAGCGGACACGGGGGCGTGGTCAACTGTGGCAGACACATTTAATGAAATTGCGAATTGCAATTAACGAAGAGAGAGAGTCGGATGGACACGGGGCCGTGCCCAGGCTTCTGTTCAGCCTATAAATAGGAGTGCTTGGAGCTCTTGCAACTCATCCATTGGCACACCACCTCTCTCACACTTCACCCACCACCCACCACCATCACAACACCATCATCCACCACCATCATCCATTGTCCATCATAGAGTGTGTGAGTCATCTCGGAATCCAAGATTGATCGTAAGAGTTCTTGACAATCAAAGGCCATGTTTGCCTAAGTCTCTTACATCACTTGGTGAAGACAAGTGTTTACTGTAATACTTTTTATTGTTAATCTCTTGCACTTCTTAATTGGTTTTGTATTAATGACTTTAATTACTAGTTTCTTATGTTGAAGGTGATTCTTCCTTATCGTTTGTCCGTGGAGTCTTGGCATTATTTTACTGTCTATATAAAATAAAGGATTTTCACCATTCATATCTCCACGGTCTATATGGAGGTATCTTGGCTACCTAGTCGGGGGTTAAAGGGACGGTTTGGTAAGAGTCTTGCCATTGTTCAGTGTATAGATCCTGCAAAGGACCTGGGTCAAATTTAGTAGGACTTACTTCAATACCAAACGGTATTGGATGGCGGGGGTCCAAACTCTTTGATCCCCTCATAAGTTAAACTACTATTAAAACTTTAACCCGGCTACTTAGGACTGTATCCCTGCTGACTCAGACTACTTAGCCGAGGGTAACGTCGCCTTCAAAAGAGGGGCCTACCACATTATGCATTAATAACTTAATTAATTATATTTCAATAATCCGACCCTTTAGGATTGTATCCTTGCTGACTCAAACTACTGGGTTGAGGGTAACGTCACCTTCAAAAGAGGGACCTACTACAATAACTAAGATAATCTCTTAAATAAGTGCAAAAGTGCGAAAATAATGAAAGGTTACACTACACATGAGTCGGATCCAAATGATTCATCTTGTCTATATGTTTTTTACTTTTATTTTCTTTTTCAGCATTTTAGTTAGTTTTATTTTTCTAGTTTAAAAATCTTTTTCTAACATTTTGATTTGATTAGACGTTGAGGATAAACCGATACTAAAAGCTCTTGTGTCCTTGGACGACCTCGGTATCTTACCAACACTATACTACGTCCACGATGGGTGCACTTGCCCATATGTGTGTTTAGTGTTAGTGAATATCGTGTTTATAAATTTAAAACTTGGCTAAAAAAGTGTAAAAAGGGCTTAAAATATACACCTAAAATATATCGCACTTCACACGCATCATCACCCCAAATTTTTTTCAAAAATTTTCATTTTTTTTACTTGTCTAGGTTTAATTTGGGAATTTCAAGTTCTAAAAAGGTTATGTTTTTACAAATTTACAACCGATAGCGTCGTGATAAAAAGAACCAACATAAGAAAATTATGAAACGGCATGACAAGTTTAGTTAAAATTTGATTATATATACTTGATCACATAAAAAAAAAAACCATTCCTACAAAAAGTGAGTTTTGAGCCTTTATTGAGCATACAAATACATACCTTTAAACTAAATGCTCATTTTTCGTTTCTTGTGTGAATAGCCGCTTGGTTCTTACAACTCTAGAACTTTCCACGACAATGCATTCCCGGTCCTTACCAACTTAAACCCGAGTAAGTAAATGATAGAGGCATTAGGACTAACCCTTTTTATTTCTACATCATTATTTTCCTTTTTTTTACCACCTACCCAAAATCCCCCTAGTTAACCCCTTTGAGCCTAAACCTTTTCATTTCTTAACCCAAAACAAAGACCCTGTTACCAACCAAAACCCTTTTTATTTTAAACCCTTTATTTTAGTAACAAAGCTTGGTTTTTTCTTACGACTTCCTTATAAAAAAAATTGATATTGATGAAGCCAAAAGAAATAAACAAATAAGTTTATCAAAAAGAACTTTGTTTGAAAGAAATGCTTCATCAAAATAAAAAGTTAAGAAAAATAAAAAGTCTTATGAAAACCGACGCTTGTTACGCCTTTCGCCCTTTTTACTAACCACTAACCCAACCACCTACCTTTAACCCAAGCCTAACCCTTCACCCCAAAAGTCCTCTTGATATTTACAAAGGTATATAGTTAAAAAGGAGGAGGATTGATTGCTTGGCAAGCTTATGGTAGGAGTAAGTTCCATGCCGCTCTCAAGTGATTCACTAAAATACATCTTCGGCTGAGTGTTGAGTGATCCCCCGTGAGGTATGTGAACTTGTATATAAATGGAATTTAAAAAAAAAAGGCATGTTATGCCCTAATAAGTAATTTATCTTATGTAATATTTTTAATAAATCATGACGAATAGGATTGTAAATAAATAAAAATAAAACTTAATAAAGAATTTTGCAAATCCCGACACTCTATGACAAGCCCAAAAACCTTCTCTTCTACCCATTCCATTTGGGAGTGTAAAAGCCACATTATAAAGAGTTTTGCTTGAGGACAAGCAAAGATTCAAGTGTGGGGGTATTTGATGTGCACAAAATGAAACATATAAATTACATCAATTGTGGCATAAAACTAACCCTTTTTTAGTACTAATGTTGGAAAAAGTGTGTTTTTGTCTTCCTTTTGTATTTTCAGGATTAAATGAGCTCAAATGAACAAAAGAAGCAAAAAGGCAGCTAAATCTAACATAAATACAAGAAAAGGAACAAACGTGGCATGCCCGACCCCCTGACAGCATCTTCCCAAGCAAAAACAAGTAAACAGAAAGCTGAACACGCCCCGTGCTCAATGAGCACAGGGGCGTGCCCAAGTGTCAGCAGAAAAGACAAAGTTGTAGAAGCTTCTATCACCCACCACGGGGGCGTGCCCACTAAACATGGGGCCGTGGTCAACTCTAGGATTCGCAGAATCTGAGAAAATCTTGATATTACAGATACGCTTCTGCACACGGGTCGTGCTCAGCGGACACGGGGGCGTGGTCACTAATGCAGCCAAACTACAATTAATGAAGAAAGAGAAGAGGGATGGACACGGGGCCATGCCCGAGCTTCTGTTCAGGCTATAAATAGGGGTGCTTGGCTCACTTGCAAGTCATCCCTTGGCACACCACCTCTCTCACACTTCACCCACCACCCATCACCATCACAACACCATCATCCACCACCATCATCCATTGTCCATCATAGAGTGTGTGAGTCGTCTCGGGATCCAAGATTGATCGTAAGAGTTCTTGACAATCAAAGGCCTTGTTTGCCTAAGTCTCTTACATCACTTGGTGAATACAAGCATTTAGTGTATTACTTTTTATTTTTAATCTTTTCGCACTTTTTATTTGGTTATGTATTAATGACTTTAATAACTAGTTTTATATGTTGAAGGTGATTCTTCCTTATCATTTGTCCGTGGTGTCTTGGCATTATTTTACTATCTATATAAAACAAAAGATTTTCACCATTCATATCTCCACGGTCTATATGGAGATATGTTGGCTACCTGGTCGGGGGTTAAGGGAATGGTTTGGTAAGAGTCTTGCCATTGTTCAGTGTATAGATCCTTCAAAGGACCTGGGTCAAATTTAGTAGGACCTCCTTCAATACCCCATGGTATTGGATGGCGGGGGTCCAAACTCTTTGATCACCCTATATATAAACTACTATTAAAACTTTAACCCGGCTACTTAGGACTGTATCCCTGCTGACTCAGACTACTTAGCCGAGGGTAACGTCACCTTCAAAAGAGGAGCCTACCACATTATGCATTAATAACTTAATTATCTTTCAATAATCCGACCCTTTAGGATTGTATCCTTGCTGACTCAAACTACTGGGTTGAGGGTAACGTCACCTTCAAAAGAGGGGCCTACTACAATAACTAAGATAATCTCTTAAAAAGTGCAAAAGTGCGGAAATAATCAAAGGTTACACTACACACGAGTCGGATCCAAGTGATTCATCTTGTCTATCCGTTTTTACTTTTATTTTTTTTTTCAGCATTTTTGTTAGTTTTATTTTTCTAGTTAAAAAACCTTTTTCTAACTTTTGATTTGATTAGACGTTGAGGATAAACCTGTACTAAAAGCTCTTGTGTCCTTGGACGATCTCGGTATCTTACCAACACTATACTACGCTCACGATGGGTGCACTTGCCCATATGTTTGTTTAGTGTTAGTAAATATCGTGTTTTATAAATTTAAAACTTGGCTAAAAAGTGTAAAAGGGCTTAAAATATACATTAAAAATCTATTACACTACACGCACATCAGTTGTATGCTCGCTAATCACAATCGCTATTCTCGAACGCGCGCGACCTTGAATGATAGGTTTCTGTATTCTGACTGCCTCTATGTGCTTCTATGTGTCCTATGTGCCTTACGTGTTTAAGTGCTTATGTGATTTTGTGATTATGTGCCTATGTGACTGTATGTTTATGTGTTTATTCGTGTTCCTGAGCTTTAGTAGTACAAGGCATGTGAGGTGAGATTCGATTAAATAGTGATTAAATCCTATGGCGATGTTTGTTGCAGACAATGTCGTCCACTGGATCACTTCACTCTTGTGCTATGAAACGCAGGCAAGCTGATAAGCGACCCGCCTCTCTCGTCGCTACTCAGATAGCTAAAGTACTTCCTCAGATTGTTAGTGAACTGAACGAGAACGCTAGCAAATCATCTGAAGAATCTCGAACAGATGTGCCGAAGACTGCTTTTAGTTTTAAGCAGTTCAAGGCTTGTGTCCAAAGGAGTTTACTAGCGAAGATGGCCCTACGGCTATTTTCCAATGGTTTGACTCTATCGAAGTCACTCTGCACCAGAGTGAATGTCCTGAGAATCTCCGTACTCTGAACGCTACCAGCGTCTTCCAGTCCCGTGCTTTAGACTGGTGGACGGCTGAGAGAAACAAACACGGAAAAGACGCAGCCTATGAACTGACATGG
The DNA here is from genome assembly GCF_002127325.2 of Helianthus annuus. Taxonomy (NCBI): domain Eukaryota; kingdom Viridiplantae; phylum Streptophyta; class Magnoliopsida; order Asterales; family Asteraceae; genus Helianthus; species Helianthus annuus. Next base: position 73,127,034 of record NC_035449.2, read on the forward strand.
GATGAGTTGAAGAACCTTATGATGGAAGAGTTCTGCCCTCCCCACGAACGCCAGAAGCTGGAGGACGAATTATGGCATATAAAGCAGAAAGATGGAGAGAACGCAGCTCCGACTGCTCGCTTCAAGCAGCTCAGTATCATCTGTCCTGACCATGTGAAGACGCCTGAGATAACAATCAAGAAGTACATCCGTGCGCTGCCGGATTGTGTGGCTGATTTTGTTCAGGCCGCCAAGACTACTACCACCGAGGAGACTTATCTGCTCGCCGCTGAAATCAATGACAAGCGTGTCAAGGCTGGTATCTGGGACAAAGCCTCGAAGAGTTTGCATCAAGCTACAACCGCCGCCACTGCTGAAACCGCCACCACTGCTGAAACCGCCACCACTGCTCCTCAATCATCCAAGTCCTCTCATCGTAAGAGGAAGAATGCCAACAAGAATTGTGCTGTTACCACCGCTGCCCCACTTCAAGCCGTACCGACTCAGCAACAACAACAACAACACCGCCAAGTTGCCCCAGTTACCTATGCGCCGCTTGCAAAGCATGCATATACCGGCCCTCATCCTGCCTGCCCGACATGCACTTTTCATCATCCGGTGGGTATAGCCTGCAGATATTGCGTGCACTGCAATATGTATGGCCATTTCACCGCGAACTGTCGAACCGGCCCCTGAAACGCAGCAGCTCCTGCCTCTGCTCAACAAGCTCTTCTTACTGCCCCTCAGGGTCAACAGCAAGCTCATGCACCCGCGATCCAAGCTAGGGTTTGCTTCGCATGTGGCGATCCTAAGCATTTCGCCAACATGTGCCCAAATAGGGTGGTCAAGCAGGAGCAGCAGCAGCAGCCCCAGCAACAACAGCAAGCACCACGCGGATGCACCTTCAACATCAATGTCTGCCAAGCTCAAGCCGACAACAATGTGGTTAATGGTACGTTCCTTGTGAATGGTATATATGCTTCGTGTTTATTTGATACTGAAGCCGATAACTGTTTTGTGTCGTTGGAATTCGAAAAGCTCCTAAATCGTAAGCGCGCCCATCTACCCTCGTCATTCGATGTCGAAGTTTCCACCGGAAGAACCGTCGCCGTCAATTCTGTTCTTTGTGATTGTACTCTCGAGCTCAACAATCACATCTTTCCAATCGATCTTAGAAGTTTTGACATCATAGTAGGCATGGATTTTCTATGAGAGTCGTGCTGAAGTTGTGTGTTTCGATAAGATGATTCGCTTTTTGCTTGCTAATGGTGATCTATTGTGTGTTTATGGTGAAACTGCTTCGAAGGGTCTTAAGCTCATGTCATGTATCCAAGCTAGCAAGTATCTCCGCAAGGAATACAGAGCTTTCTTAGCTAACATTGTAGTAGCGGAGAAGGAAAAGAAAGGTAATCCGGGAGTAAGCGATGTCCCCATTGTGTGTGAATTTCCGAATGTGTTCCCTGATGATCTTCCTGGTCTTCCTCCGAGTCGTGATATCGACTTTCGTATCGACCTCATTCCTGGAGCTAATGCTGTTGCTAAAGCGTCGTATCGTCTCGCTCCGTCTGAAATGCGTGAACTCTCAAGTCAGCTCCAGGAACTGCTTGATAAAGGCTTCATTCGCCCTAGCACCTCTCCTTGGGGCGCACCAGTCCTTTTCGTCAAAAAGAAGGATGGGTCGTTCTGAATGTACATCGACTACAGGGAATTGAATAAGCTAACCATCAAGAATCGCTATCCTCTGCCTCGAATCGATGCTTTGTTTGATCAATTGCAAGGTGCCTCATGTTTCTCGAAGATCGATCTACGTTCAGGCTATCGCCAATTATGCATCCAAGAGGAGGATATACCCAAAACCGCTTTTCATACCAGTTAAGGCCACTATGAGTTCGTTGTTATGCCGTTTGGTTTAACCAACGCACCCGCGGTTTTCATGGACCTGATGATCGCGTGTGTAAACCATTTCTCGACCGCTTTGTCATCGTGTTCATCGATGATATCCTGATCTATTTAAAGTCGAAAGCCGAACACGCGCATCATCTACGTTTGGTTCTCGAGCTACTCCAGGGGAATTGACTCTATGCCAAGTTCTCCAAGTGTGAATTTTGGCTAGAGGAGGTTCAATTCCTCGGTCACATTGTCAATAGTCAAGGTATTTATGTCGATCCCGCGAAGATTGAAGCTGTTAAGAGTTGGTTTACGCCTAAGAACCCGTCTGAAGTCCGTTCTTTTCTTGGACTAGCGGGCTATTATCACTGATTTATCGAAGGATTCTCAAAAATCACTATGCCGCTTACCTCTCTCACGCATAAAGACAAGCCTTTTGTTTGGGGAACTGAACAAGAGACTGCCTTTCGAACCCTCAAGCACATGCTTTGCAATGCTCCCGTTCTTGATTTACCCGACGGAAACGATGACTTCATTGTCTATTGTGATGCCTCAAACATTGGTCTTGGTTGTGTTCTCATGCAACGGGACAAGGTTATCGCTTACGCGTCTCGACAGCTCAAGATCCACGAGAAGAACTACACAACCCATGACCTCGAGCTCGGCGCAATTGTTTTTGCGTTGAAGATTTGGCGACACTACCTTTACGGTACCAAGTGTACGGACTTCACCGACCATAGGAGCCTACAACATATTTTCAACCAGAAAGAACTGAACATGCGTCAATGCCGATGGTTGGGACTTCTCAACGATTACAACTGTGAGACTCGTTATCATCCAGGCAAAGTTGTCGACGACCTCAGCAGACGAAGCTATTTGCATAGCGCTCGTAATATTCCCGCGTAGCATCATCTCGAGTCTCTCATTCGCGAAGCCCAACATGCATGCTTTACCGAGCGTACTTTGAAGAGGGAAAGGATTCTCAACGATGGAGCCCAGTTAGTGAGTAAATCGAATGAGATATTCCCTTATTTGGACCGAATCTGGATCCCTAAGTGGACCAATTTACGACAGATTCTGATGGACGAAGCCCATAAGTCTCGATATTCTATTCATCCCGGTGCCGATAAGATGTACCAGGACCTTCACTACAAGTACTGGTGGTCGGGCATGAAGAAAGATATCGCTCTCTATGTTTCGAGGTGCCTGACTTACTCGAAAGTCAAGGCTGAGCACCAAAGACCATCTGGCTTGTTTGTGCAACCCGAGATCCCGATGTGGAAATGGGAGAGCATAGCCATGGACTTTATCACGAGACTCCCGCGTACAACCTCAGGTCATGATAGCATCTGGGTTATCGTCGATCGTTTGACCAAATCTGCGCATTTCCTACTAATACGGGAAGACTACAAGGTAGAAAGATTAGCCCGAATCTACACAAACGAAGTTATCTATCGACACGTTCGCCTCGCGACATCATCTCTGACCGCGATGGTCAGTTTACTTCGCGTTTATGGGAAACATTCCAATCTGCTCTCGGTACTTCGGTTCATCTAAGTACCGCTTTTCATCCACAAACCGATGGTCAGACTGAAAGAACGATTCGTACTTTGGAAGACTTGCTTCGCTCATGTGTCATAGATTTCGGTGGTAATTAGGACGCTTACCTACCTCTAGTCGAATTCTCGTAAAATAACAGTTATCATTCCAGCATTCAAATGGCACCGTTTGAGGCTTTATACGAAAGAAAATATCGATCGCCAATTGTATGGCACGAGATCGGTCACTCGCAATTAACCGGTCCTAAGCTACTGCAAGAAACGACTGACAAAATCCTTCAAATTCAAGACAACCTGCTGAAAGCTCAGAGTCGTCAGAAAAGTTACGCCGATAGACGACGCAAGCCCCTTGAATTTGACGTTGGCGACCATGTACGCATAAAGGTATCACCTTGGAAGGGTGTGGTCAGATTCGGCAAGAAAGGAAAGCTCGCGCCTCCATTTGTTGGATCCTTTAAGATTCTGGAAAGGATCGGAAAAGTGGCCTACAGACTCGAACTACCGGAGGAACTTAACAACGTTCACCCGACTTTCCACGTGTCTAACCTCAGAAAGTGTCTTGCTGAGCATGATTTACAAGTTCCGTTGGAGGACCTTCAAACAAACGAAACACTACACTTCGTGGAGAAGCCTGTCGAGATCATGGACCGACAAACCAAGCAACTTAGGCGCTCACGCATTCCCATTGTGAAGGTTCACTGGGAAGGCAAGCGAGGCGCAAAGTTCACTTGGGAACTTGAAAGCGACATGAAGGCGAAGTACCCGCAGTTGTTTGTTACAACTAAAGCCTAATTTCGGGCGAAATTCCCGCAACAGGGGGAGGCTGTAACACCCCGTGTTTTGAAAGTCAAAGTCAAAGTCAAGATTGAAGTCAAAGGAAGAAAAGATTGCTAATTGCGATCTGTCACTCCTTGCTCAATTCCTGTTTTGACTTCTTTGACTTGTAGATAGTCTATTTTATTTGTCGCTTTAGTTGTATTATGTGGAGTACTTGTTAATAGTCGAAGTTTATTCGCTACTTATCGCATGTGTTTTATCGCTTATCGCAATCGCATTCGCAACCAGAATTATGTGTTCTGGATATTGTTTTACGTGTGTGTGCTATTTATGTGTTACTTGTGCATGTTTAATTATGTTTGTACTATGGTTATTAATTGAAACGCAATCGAAACGCTATCGCAATCGAATCGCAAACGCTAAACGCAAGAAAATTATAGTGATTTGTTAATGCATTATCTGTCTATCGCCTCCGTCAATCTAGTCCGTAGCAGAAACCGAAGAAAACGGGAGTTATATTGTTATTTTAATGATAGTTAGTTAAAAAAGGCAAGGTGGCATAATTGTAATTAATGAGATTCCTCATTAAACTCCTTGGCCTATAAATAGAACCTTTAGGGTTCTCACTTAGAACTTTTGCCATTTTACATCTTGGAGAGCAAGAGGTTAGAGAGAGAAGCTAGAGAGAGAAAGTTCATTGTTTGTGATTCAGGTGCTGTACGTTTTCAGATTTATCAATAGAATCACGTTTATATTACATCTCGTGTGTTCGGTCGCATTCGTGTACGGATTCCGCACGTTATACGTTCGTTTCGCAATCGTTTCGGAGTCAAAACCGGTCCAACAAGTGGTATCAGAGCAGGAGCTCGATTGCACTGAGCTATCACACGATTTCGCACAGGATTTCATCAGAATCAGATCCAAATTTCATCTATTTCTTCATATATTTCATATTTTTCACGTTTTTTTCTGAAAATCGCCAAATTGAACAGGTTTTCACGGTCCGTTTCAGCTGATTTTTGGATATGTTGTGCGTATAGACCTGATCTACAACCCTACCAAGTTTCAGATCGAAATTCCAAGCCGTTTAGGAGAAATTCAAGTTTTTAGGTCCGTAGTTCGTTTGAATCAGCGTCTGGCCGTTTGAAAACTGCCTTTCCGTTTGAAAAAGCTTCCTGTCGTTTGAAAAGTGAATCTATCATTTGAAGCATGTTCACCGTTTGAGTTGACCGTTTGAATGACCCTTATCGTTTGAAATCATCGTTTGAAACATGATGTACGTTTGAAAATTGTCACACCGTTTGAATACGTCGTTTGAAGTAAGGTCCTGTCGTTTGAAAAAGGAGCGTACCGTTTGAAATATGCACATGACAGTTTGAAAATAATGGGTAAACCGTTTGAAGTTGACATGACCACTTGAAATTGTCTGACAGCTTGAAACCGACACACCGTTTGATAAATTGATAGATTCTTATAATAGGTCCATGTGAAAAAAGTAAAAGGATGCATGTGAATCTGATAAAGTGTTCGGCACATGTGAGATCAAACTGAAATAAAAATACATCAGTCTTTACATGAGAAAAGTAATAGTTGTCGGTCATTGTCAGGGTAATCACGTGAATTGCAGAATTCTCGTATTGAATTAAACAAAAAAGCCCAATCATCGATTCATTTAACATTGCCGTCCATTGATAATTGCCGCCCATTAACAGTAATCGGCCCAATCAGGTTGAAGTATTAAAAAAAATTGTTGGCAAGTTGTTGTCATTGTGTTCACGTGAAGTCACCGCCCCTTGAAAGTTTTTGTTTTGGCCCATGTGCACCGCCCATACAAAGGCCGGCCCTATCATATTTTGACAAGCAATTAAAGGACCAATCATTTGTCTGTTGTGTTGAGTGTTAGGCTCAATCACAGTTGAGGCCCAATAATTGATTGATAAGTGTGCTTGTCGGCTTAGTATGCTTGTCGGCTTAGTGGAATTGCATCGCCCAATTGATTGATTGGATGTTATTTGACATAAGAAAGTTGATCTGATGTTGTTGTTATAAAAAAAGCAGTCTGTTTGAAAGGAGTTCATTTGAAAGCAGTCTGGTTGAAAGTAGTCCGTTTGAAAACTTGTATTCCGTTTGAAAATGGTGATCGTTTGAACCTGATGTCCGTTTGAACGTGAAATAGTTTGAATTTGACTGGCCTTTGAATTAACCTACCATTTGAAAGGGTTCAGTTTCAAAGGAAAAATCTGCTTATTTGACCAATCTGATTTCGCTCATACGTTCAATCTGATTTCGTCCAAGTGTCAAGATCATTTCACGACAATTGAGTATTAGTGTATTTCAAAATTACTTGATATTGTTTTTAACCGATAAGTATTTGTTTGTCTGTTGATTCAGGTAATTCGAGATATTCAGGTATTTCAAGAATTTCAAGACATGGCAAATAATGATCATGATACCTGGTGGAGAAGAGACAGTGCAAGATGGGAGATTGGCAAGCTGTATGAACCATTTCAAGAAGCACAGAGAGCCAAGAGATGGAATGAAGAGTTGGAGTGTTACTTGGATCCACGGGGTAATCCAGTGGTAGATCCGTCAAAAGTTGATTTTGATGCTGTAACCAATGTGTTTCCATGTGAGCGTACTTTCAACACAAAAAGGCTTTCTGATAAAAGCTATCTGCCAGAGTTGATGAACAAGTTGAGAGAAGTCTTTGAAGCAAGTCTACCGAAGGTGGTAGAGATGAAGAAGAGAAAAGAAGAAGAGTTGAAGAAGATGATTGAAGAAGTAAAGACTATTGCAAAGCTTGCTGGTGAAGAGAATCAAAAAGCTGAGGAAGAACAGAAGTCGAAAGAGATGGAAGAAAAAGTTGAGAAGATACAGGAGACAAAGGCAGCTGAGCACGCCGAGGTGTCAATCACTGAGGTAATAAAATCTTCTGAATTATCAAATGTTGAATTGGTTGTAGAAAAGGAAAACAAGTGCAGGAATTGCATTGAAAAGTGCAAAGCCTGTACTGAAAAAGAAGAAATAATAAAAACAAATGATAATGAAATGAATAAACTTGAAAATGCTTTAAAATTGAAATGTAAAGAAATGATTGACACAGAGCAAAGTTTAAAATTAAAAGTTGAGAAATTAACACAGAAATGTCATGATTTTGAAAAAGAAAATAAGGTTTTGAAAGAAAAATGTGACACAAAATGTGTTGATTGCATTGAGAAAGAATCTAAGTTTCTAGAGTTACAAAAACAGTATGATTCTTTAAAATGGTCAAGTCAGAGAGTACAAGAAGCTTATGATACTTTGAAGAGCCAAGTCAAAAGTTTTGATCAAAGATTGTCTGAAACTTTAACAACCAAAGAAATGTATGAAAGACAGTTTAAAGAAAAGCAAATTGAATTAAACAAGCGTGTTGATGAAATTGCTAATCTTAAACAAGTCTTGGCTGAAAAAGAAAAGATTGTTACAAAACTTCAAAGTTATCATAACCCTTCGTACATTCTCGAACGCATTTTCAATATCACACCGGATGACAAAGATACCAATAATTGTAAAAAGGGTATTGGTTTAGAGTTTCATCAGGTACCACCACCATTGAGAGACAATTATACTTTTTATGATGAGGAAAAGGTGGCAAAGGGTTTGAACATAGCTGACCAATTACCTGAAAGTATCGATGTGATTTACACCAAAACTGATGATACTAATGATTCAGAGGTGGTGAGTAAGGTGGTTGATAGTGTTTTGAAAGATGAGTCTACAAAAGGTAAGTCTGAATCACAGGATGAAGATGAAGGAAATCTTTATGATGGATATCTGAAAGATACAAAATCCGAGAAGAATTTGAATGATGATTCAAAAGGATTGGTTTATACCATGATTGGATCGGACAAACTATTCTTAGATGTTGTTTTCCCGATTCAGAATGTGATTTCAGAGAAAATTGACAAAGTTTTCAAGATGGTTGAAATTGAGAAGTCTGAAATGTCGAAGTTTGCTGGTAAAGGTTTCAAAGGGTCTTATAACAAACCTGGTTCTAAGAAGAACAACATGAAGTCTGGTTTGGGGTATAAGAAGAAACATAATCGAAACAGAACTGAAAGGTCTCATTTTCAGACAAAAATGATTTTTGTTCAAGGAAAAAGCTTCACCGAAGAAGAAAAATTCAAAATTGGAAAACAATCTAATGCAGAGTTTAAGGCCATGACAAAGAAACAACACCAGCCAAAAGATGTGTCAAAGAAAGTGTGTTTTAAATGTGATCAAATTCGACATGTTGCACGAAAGTGTCCAAATCCAAAGCCTGTTGATGTTGAGACACAGAAATCTGAGAGTGTGAAACCAAGGTCAACCAGATTTGATTCGAGACAAACTTGGAGGTATAATACAAACAAGTTTGCTTCAAATCAAAATTGGAAATCAAACCCGAACAGGTTCAATTCTAGACAGACCTGGAATTCTCACACACCCAGATTGAGAACAACACGGAGTTGGAGAACATCTGTTAATATGACAAAACCTCAAGAGTTTTGGAAACCTAAAAATGTTGTTCAAAATCAAAAGGTTCAGAAAGGAACAGATTTTTACAAAAGAGGTACTCCGGGAGGTCAAGTGTGGTCTGTTAAGAAAAGTGTTGATTTGATAAAAGATGAGAAACAGAAACAAATTTGGAAACCAAAAACTGAAACAATAAGTTCAACTTCTGAGGTGAAAACGTCTAAGGATTCAGTTTTGGTTACCTATGATGCAAATTTTCCACCGCTCAAGGCTGAAAACTTTAAAATTCAGGTTGCTAGAATCAAGGTTACACCTAAGGCTGCTGAGGCCTGGGTGGACACCATGTTTGATTAAGCGGTTGGAATTGCCGGAGCTTCCTTTATCGCGAAGCATGAATCGGCATCTTTTTGATTGAAATTTTTTTTGTCAAATTGTTTGAGTATTTGATAAAGTTTGAATGTGCAGGTGCTAAATGCTGATGAAGATTGGGAGAGTGTTGCACAGGAAGAGGTTGAAGATCCCTGGTTTTGGTCAGACAGGGAGTTTGTTTGTTGTTTTGTATAAATTTGAATTGTGTTTGATGATTGTTGTTTGATTGTGTGCTGTTTGTTTGTTTGGTTGATGATTGTGATGTTTGATGTTAGTTTGCTTTGAATAAGTGTTGAGTGACTACGCCGAAACCCTCACGGCTGAACAAGCATGATTACTGTCACAGGTTGAAGAACGGTTTTCTAATTGTCAAAATCAATGGGTTGTAAATCATGGGGGTACGTTATATTTTCTGCAAAACAGAGCATGAGATGCAGAAAATGGATGGCGAGACAAAGCTATCAGTATCGGTTTGTCAAATTTCTTTAATGATTTTGCATTTTAGGGGGAGATATATTGTCAGAAAATACAAAAACATTAGAAAATTTGAAAAAGTCAAAAACATGATAAAATTCAAAAATTTGAGTTTTGCGTAAAAAGAGGAAATGATAGTACATCAGTAGACAGTTACAGTATGCTAAAGAATTGTAATGATTAAATAGCGTTAAACAGTCTCACTGATGATATGCCGATAGGTTTTTATACATTTAGTAGACTTTTTCGGGATATAAACCTAAATTAAAATACTTGCTTATTTCGTGGGGAACACTACTTGGATATATAGGTAACCCCTGAAATCTCGTTTGAAAGGTCCCATATTCTGAGATACTAGGTCTTTATACTCAGTGATATCTGGGGTATTATTCCGGGACTTCTGCTGTATGGAAGTACTGACCTAGTCCACGAATAATACTTTCTGCAAAATGCTTGAAACATAGCATCGCCCTCAGCAAGCTGATAAAACAATAAAATTGATAGTCGCTGCTGTTCTAACCAAAAGATCCTCTAAAGGGGACACACCAAAAGTCGAGCCGTCATCTCTCTGCTGAACAGAAGTTCTGACCTGAGCTCTCACGGTTTCGCATCTAACCCCTTACAGATATCATCTGTGGTATACTCACCTGTAAGACTGAATATCTGGGATTTGGATACGGGAGTATATTCAAGAGGTGGGACACATGAATGAGTTAAGTTCTTAAAACATCTAATTCGTATCCTGAATCAGTTGAAATTTGTATGAAAATTTAAGATGGATCAGTATATCGACAATCTAAGTGAATTGTTTAGTTCTTAACGTGAATTTAAGCTCAACGGTACTTGTGACTTGTCAAAAACTGATATGATCCTCTGACGCATACTCAAACAAAAATATTATTTGTAAATATGTTTGTACATATTTCTTACTGCTTTATATTTTCAGAAAATACAAAAAGATTTTGATTTCTGCTTTATTTTCGATAAACCGATATCTGAGTTGCTGAGTTTCAAAATCTAAGTAAGCTGATTGTGTTTCTGAAAATAAAACAAGTTCATTAATTTGAAACTTGAAATTTCTAGAAAAACTTCAAAAACAGTTTGTGAATATCTTCAAGGTCATTAATTTGAACTTGATTGATTAACTGAGAGGGATTTGGATGTGTAGGTTGTTAAAATCTTTATAATAAAGATAGTTTACGATCTGATTTGTTAATATTGTCAAAACTATGAAGTTTGTTGACAGGGGGAGTGTATTAGAGAACATGTTTAATGATTTCGAAAATATTGTTACTTATGAATGTTTGAGGATTACAGGAAAGATCCAGACTACATCCCAAGAGCTGAGTCTAAGGGGGAGTCTGAAGACGAGCTTACCGAAAATGAAAGCATACATAGAGCCAGATATCATTTCTGGAAGAGCTTGTAGCCGGAAAGCAAGGTGTCGATCCCAAAGCACGGAAGCTTGACGAAAGGGGGAGCCTGAAGAGTTTACCAAAAGGGGAAGCTGAAGCTGAAGACAGATCCACCGGGATTCTGTTTAAGCAAGGGGGAGTCTGTGTTGCTAAAGACGTGTTAAAGCTTCAAGAAGACTCAAAGAGAGAGAGAGAAAGAAAAGATGCTATGAGTTGACTACGGATTGACTACAACAATATCCAAGGGGGAGTCTGTTAATGCATTATCTGTCTATCGCCTCCGTCAATCTAGTCCGTAGCAGAAACCGAAGAAAACGGGAGTTATATTGTTATTTTAATGATAGTTAGTTAAAAAAGGCAAGGTGGCATAATTGTAATTAATGAGATTCCTCATTAAACTCCTTGGCCTATAAATAGAACCTTTAGGGTTCTCATTTAGAACTTTTGCCATTTTACATCTTGGAGAGCTAGAGGTTAGAGAGAGAAAGTTCATTGTTTGTGATTCAGGTGCTGTACGTTTTCAGATTTATCAATAGAATCACGTTTATATTACATCTCGTGTGTTCGGTCGCGTTCGTGTACGGATTCCGCACGTTATATGTTCGTTTCGCAATCATTTCGGAGTCAAAACCGGTCCAACATGATTGTATATTAGATATAGTAGTTGGTATTAATGAGAACTCTATCGCATCGCAACGCTCAACACACGAATCGAAACAGCAAAACTCGTCACGCCAAGCACTCGAATCGAGTGGCCAACCGATCGAGTTGCCACCCGATCGAGTTGCCACCCGATCGGGCGGCCACCCGATCGACCAGCCACGTTTCCCACTTTCCATTTTGGGAAACCCTATAAATACCCTTCATATGTCACATCACTTGATGTGACAGCTCTCACTCGACCCAACTCGCTCCAGCCCACTTTTCTTCCGATTTCTCGCAAATCTTGTAAGTTTCCAACCTAAATCTTGTACTTTCTTGATCTACACGCACTCCTACACCTTTCTACCTTTTGAATCTTAACTTTTAACCATGAAATCAATGGATTCAAGGTGTTCTAGGATGATGTCATCATGGTATTCTTAGGAACTTCATGTTTTGGCTTCAATCCACCAAGAACAACTTAGATCCGAACGATTTCCATATGAATAAACAAAGGTCTTGCATAGATCTGAACATATTCAAGGTGTAAAGGATTAAAAGATGGTTTTCTAACTTTCTATCAACTCTTTTACACTCAATGCACTCAAACCGATAGAATCGGAGCTTGTTCTGATCTTCTACTCCTTCTTAGTGATGTGTTGGTTCAAGATCTGGATTCTATCCAAGAGATTACTGATTTCGGGTTAAACATAAAACACCGTCTCGAACAGTTAAACTGGTCGGACTAGGGTGATTCCAGTCTAATCGGGTCACTAAGTCTTGACGAGGTTTCCGTGGTTTGGCAGGTTATCAAACCGTCTCGAGAAAACCGCAAAACTTTCAAAACAAACAAGTGTTAAGACGATCAGACTGCCCAGACGGATTGCCACCCGATCGGACAGCCGTCCGACCGGCTTGCACTTGGTCCCACACTTAAATTATATTTCAAACTTTCAAGAGTTTTGGACACCGAACGGATTGCCGTCCGATCGGGTTGCCACCCGATCGAATGACCACCCGGCCCTGTGATGTTCTGAACACAACATTTAAACAATTCATGTTCATGATAAACAGATTGTCACCCGATCGGATTGCAATCCGATCAAGTGACAAACTGCTGTGAACTTGTTCTCACTAAGTGTCCAACCAATTGGATCGTCGCTCAATCGAACGGTCGTTCGATCGATCGACCTGAAGGGTAGAAATACTTCTCTGTTTTCAAAATGCTACAACAAAAACTTCAAAAGTCAAACCATCATACACAAACACATCCATCCAAAATGAGGTAACAATCCAATCGAGTGGTCACTCGATTGGCTGACCATCCGAACGGATTGTCATCCGATCGACTGGCCACCCGATCGGATTTCCATCCGATCGGATTACTGTCCGATCCTTTGACGCTTCACTCTGTTTTACGCGTCGCTTATCGTCTATGCTATCAATAACTGTTCAGGCTAATCTCTCAGCGCTCCCTTCAATCCAAGGCTGTGTTTATTTGTTAAACACAATCTGTGAGTATACTCGAACCCTTTTTGCTTTACGCACTTTTGGGTGTTACATATGTTATCTATATTCAAATCACATCAATCACACAACGCAACACTATTTATACGCTGACCGTTATTGCATGCTACGTGTTTTCGATGAACGCTTTTATGTTATGTTAACACAGTGATTGTTGCCTGACACCTTAGCAACGATAGTACTATAGTTTGGACTCAGCACCTATCGTGGACGGGGATTGTTAAGGGTTTACTTCATATGTCCCAGTGGGGATATGTGTTGCGCATTCTACATCTCGCAGTCACGTCTGTGCATATTCTCTGTCGATAACCTACTTACCTTCACTTATACATGTTACATGCTGGTTATGCGTAAACTATTTCGAACTCTATATGTTATATCAAACTTGTATGCTCACCTTTACATTTTATGTATTGACCTTTATTTTAACGTATGTGGCAGGTGGTTAAGATGCTATGATGCTTTGGTTTGCTTTGTGAAGAAATCGAGGCTAGGAAAGAGTCTAGAAACAAACAATTTATCTTTATGTTAAAATCTGAGTTGTCAGAACAGAATTAATTGTCTTGATTTTGTCTGTAATGATTATGCTACTTGTTTTGTCATGGTATGGGACATGATGTTTAAATAACATCATAGTTGTTATGGAAACTTCTGGACAATGTGTTTCACTCAGTGCCGCGCCCCGATGATTTCGCCATCGGTTGGGGTGTGACACAGGGAGTCAGAAACCGCAATATAGGTATGAACCATACTCACTTACTAAGGTATGGATCGTATCTACATTGCGAAACCTTAAAAACATCCTATAAAGAGATAACAATGGCTGAAAACTGAAAGATACAAAAGAGAGAGGTTGTAATCGATCAAAGGCACTGAATTGAGTTGATCTGAAGAACGAGAAGAACTGACTGGGTTTTATATTAGTTTTTTCTTTGTCTTCCTTTACCATCAAAACATAGTTTTATTTATGTTTGGTTTGCTTTTGTTCATCATGACTGGCTAAACTTGTAGTTATTGTTCAGGTTTGATGATTCTTAGGATGATTTGAATTATGACTATTTGATTAATTTATGTAATGTGATTTTAGTTAAGTTGGTGATATTTCATCTTATAATGTTTATGATTGCATGTTGAATATTGATTTTTATGTTGAGATATGTGGGTGAATCGAACATTCAATGAGGTATCCTTGTTAGATTTGATATCTTCTATCGTATGGTTATACTGTGGTCCATTAATTTAGGGCTTGAAACCTTAACCGATAATGGACAACTTGGTAATATAATTGGTAAACCGTATGAGTAATGTAACAACCCTCCAAAAAATATTCTCGACAAACAATCTGTAATCAAAACCAGAAGTGTACGGTTAATAAACCCAAATCACGTAAAAATAGTCTTATTAGATTCGCAATTTAAAACCAAATCAATTGGAATCAAGACCCGAACATACGCGATAAGCACCAGCATGAAACTAGAGAAAAACGCGTGATTGGACGAGAAGGGCGGCCAAGGACACGCGTCACGACATTGCGACACGTGTCAGACCTACGTGGGACACGTGGCGACCAAAGCCAAGTCGACCCTCCCCGCGACAGACGCCAGGGGAGGCCGACCCGTGCGCGACATGCGGGAGGCAACAAAAATTGGCTATAAAGCCAGGGGTTTGGCACTTGATCAGATTGCTCAGTTCTCTCGTTTAAAACGACGTCCTACTTCTCGTATCTCTGTTTCTTTCAACGATGTCCCTAAACCCCGAAACTCTGCTCGTTATCCGGGTAATAACTCTAATCACGGACACCATACTATATCCGATTGATTGAAACTGATCCGACGGATGTTTAAGTGATGCCTGTATACGGCTATACTTTGTCATTCGTTGTGAGTTTTGATCTCGTGATTATCGTTAATGTTGAATTGAGTTAATACCCTAATACGAGTTCCATTGTATCTAGAAATTAGAACTCATAACCAGGAAGCCGTTAAACTATAATACTTAGCGATTAAGTAAACTTAGTGATTAAGTAAACTTGATGGTTATGTAAAACTTAGCGGTTAAGAAAACTTAATAGCTAAGGAAACTTAAAAGGAAAGGAAACTTAACAGCTAAGTAAGTTGTTTAATTAATCGGCTAAGTAAATTACCTGATTAAACAGTTAGGGAAAATTAGTCAGTTAAAACAGCTAAGTAAGATTAATTAATCAGCTAAGTAGGATTAATTAACTAAGTAAATTAAACACCTAAATAGATATATATGAGGAAGGTGCAAGGAAGGTGTAAGAGGATATATATGTGGGTAGGAAGCTTCCTAGAAAATGTATAGGTAACTTCCTAGAAAAGTATATGTAATTTCCTAGAAAGTATATAGGAAACTTCCTGGAAATTTCATACTTCCTACCTATAAATAGGAAGCTTAGGATTCATTTTTCTTTGCTCATTCCTTTCTTCTCTCTATACATTGGTGTTCTAACCAATAATCACCAATACAATATTCTGTCTGATCGATTCGGAAACCAACGGACGAATGCCAAAGTGCTGTCTAAATAAGACTATACTTTGTGAATTTCGTTAAGGTTCTGATCTCGTGACCATCGTTAAGTTTGATTGGGTTTAACACTAATACGTATTCCACTCTGTTAAACTAAATGTTTAACTACCAGAAACTCTGCACTATACACTTACAATCAAAATAGATGCTTAGTTATCAGAAGACTTAGAATCAGGAGGCATGTTAAATCAAGACTATATGCTAACAAGGTGAGTCATTCTCTTTTTACCAGATTGTTTCCAAAACCCTATTTATTTTCAAAGTTATAATTACAAGGATTAAGTCTTTGTAATCTTCAATTACTGCCGGTATGTGGGGTTTTGTATACATTACTTGATAACCGTCACCATTGTACAACGGGTTAGCCAAGGGGTGATATGACCATAGTCACAGATACGGTCGAGTGACAAATACCAATTTGGGGTAATTGGTTAATATATAAACATTGTAATCGCTCTTAACACAGTGAATTATAACAAATGTGTTTTTGTACAAAAATGAATGAACTCACCAGTATTTCCTGTTGACCAAATGTTTTTAAAACGCGTTTCAGGTAATTACGGTAGATTGGAATAAGAGTTGTGACACGACACCGAACGGCTTAAAGAAGTGGCTTATTTTATCAAATGAATTAAATGTTATTTTTATATATTCGGGTTTATCCCATATTAAAGCTACCTTTGTAAAACATGGGTTTATTCCCATCTGTTTAATAAATAAAATCTGGTGTTTTCTAAACTCTGATATTTTTCCTAACTCACGTTCCTAATGAAATTTTCCGCTGCAATATTTTCAAAATAACCACCGGTACCACTTGACCGCTCGCAACTCCCGTCCAAGGTGTGGTCATGGGTCGTGACAAGTAACTTATGGAAAAGATCTGAATAAAAAGATCCAGAAACTAGCTAGCGTTTTTTAAATTGTTGATCTTGATTAGCTCGTAAGTCGTAGTGTTTGTTGTTCAATCTTGAACCCAACCTAGAAACCCTTGTCATAAGAATTCTTCATATAGCTTCTATCATTTCCTTCAACATGATTAACCTTTTGGGGCTCTAATGCATCTTAGAACTTCACATGTTTTTAGATTAGATTCTAATGCAGTTTCATAAACATAATAAGTCGTTCTAAGTCTTACTCCTTTGATG